>NC_134356.1:548551529-548851529 GCF_048569485.1 Anomaloglossus baeobatrachus
GAGAAAGAAGAGAGAGAGGAGAGAGGAGAGAGGGAGAGAGAAGAGAGAGAGGAGAGAGAGAGGAGAGAGAGGAGAGACAGGAGAGAGAGAGAGAAGAGAGAGGGAGAGGAGAGAGAGAGGAGAGAGAGGGAGAGGAGAGAGAGAAAGAGAGAGAAAAGAGAGAGAGAAGAGAGAGAAGAGAGAGAGAGGAGAGAGAGGAGAGAGCAATGCAGCCTCATTCCGTGAACTGCTCCGATTTTAGAGGTGTTTCCCGCGGCTCACTGCTGATGTCCGGCTCCTCCCCTCAGTGCATAATTAAATTAAGTTATAATTATAAATAAATAATAATTATAATTTAAAATCATAATAATTAAATTCTTTACTGGGATGGCCGGGACTCGAACTCGTGAACTAATTCTTCTTAAGCAGTAGCTCTAACCATTGAGCCACTGTCTGTAATGAAAAGCATAGGAAGATTGGCTAATCTTGACCTCTGTATTGCAGTAGAGTATAAAGAAGTAGATTATTCAGCTACAAGGATGGATGGAGGGATGGATGGATGGATGGATGTAGGGATGGATGGAGGGATAGAGAAATGGATGGAGGGATGGAGGGAGGGATGAAGGGATGGATGAATGGATGGAGGGATGGATGGAGGGAGGGATGGATGGATAGAGGGATGGATGGAGGGATAGAGGGATGGATGGAGGGATGGAGGGAGGGATGAAGGGAGGGATGAATGGATGGAGAGATGGAGGGAGGGATGAAGGGATGGATGAATGGATGGAGGGATGGATGGAGGGAGGGATGGATGGAGGGATAGAGGGATGGATGGAGGGATGGAGGGAGGGATGAAGGGAGGGATGAATGGATGGAGAGATGGAGGGAGGGAGGGATGGAGGGAGGGATGAATAGATGCATGGAGGGATGGATGAATGGATGGAGGGATGGATGGAGGGATGGATGGATGGAGGGATGGATGGATGGAGGGATGGATGGAGGGAGGGATGGAGGGAGGGATGGAGGGATGAATGGATGGAGGAAGGGATGGAGGGAGGGATGGATGGATGGAGGGATGGATGGAGGGATGGAGGGATGGATGGAGGGATGGATGAATTGATGGAGGGATGGATGGATGGAGGGATAGAGGATGGTTGGATGGAGGGATAGAGGGATGGATAGAGGGTGGGATGAAGGGATGGATAGAGGGATGGATGGAGGGATAAAGGGATGGCTGGAGGGATGGAGGGAGGAATGAAGGGAGGGATGAATGGATGGAGAGATGGAGGGAGGGATGGAGGTAGGGATGGAGGGAGGGAGGGATGGATGGTGGGATGGATGGCAGGGATAGAGGGATGGATGGAGGGATGGAGGGATAGAGGGATGGATGGAGGGATGGAGGGAGGGATGAAGGGAGGGATGAATGGATGGAGAGATGGAGGGAGGGAGGGATGGAGGGAGGGACGAATGGATGGAGGGAGGGATGGATGGATGGAGGGATGGATGGAGGGATGGATGGATGGATAGAGGGATGGATGGAGGGATAGAGGGATGGAGTGAGGGATGAATGGATGGAGAGATGGAGGGAGGGAGGGATGGAGGGGAGGATGAATGGATGGATGGGGAAACACGGCACTACCGCACTCATCACCGCACACACGCAGGCACTACTGCACGCATGATCACCGCACAAACACCGGCACTATCGCCCCAATCATCACCGCAAACGCAGGCATTACCTCAGTGATGTCCCCACTGACAGCGCGGCTCACTTCAGTTGCTGCGTGGATCTGACAAAGAGCTCTCGTGTTCTACTGCCGTTCGTGTCAGCTTCATGTAGCAGAGCTGATAGCGTCATGGGACCTCTGTGGATTATGTCAGACCTGGAGGGGTATTTGAGGATTTTAATAAAATGGTGAAAGAGGGTGTTTTTTTTGTCTTTTATTCCAAATAAAGGATTTTTCGTTGTGTGTGTTTATTTACTTTCACTTACAGGTTAATCATGGAAGGTACCTCGGGAAGACGCCTGCCATGATTAACCTCTTATTACCCCGATTACCACTGCACCAGGGCAATTCGGGATGAGCCGGGTAGAGTCCCGGGACTGTCGCATCTAATGTATGCGGCAATTCCGGGCGGCTACTGCCTGATATTGTTAGGGTGGTAGGCTCCCCATAATGTGGCGCTCCCCATCCTGACAATACCAGCCTCCAGCCGTGTGGCTTTATCTTGGCTGGTATCAAAATTGGGGGGAACCGCAGTTTTTTTTTTTTATTATTTATTTATTTTACTGCACAATATAGACCCGCCCGGCGGCGGCTGTGAGTGGTTGCAGTGAGACAGCTGTCACTCATCGTGGGGGCGTGTCTGACAGCAACCAATCATGGGCGCCGGTGGGCAGGGAAAGCAGGGAATACCAGATTGAATAATGAGCGGCAGCCATTTTCAAAAGAGGAAAAGCCGCCGGAGCTTTGTGACAGCCGTGCAGCGCCGCACCCGTTATCGGTGAGTAGGAAAGAGAAAGGGATTGTGCTGGGGACGCAGGATGCATGCAGATACGCAACGTGCGCACATAGCCTTACTGTGGAAAGCCACGCTTTTGGTGATTGAACCGTTATCGAATGGTAACTCGAACTGCCGAACTTGAAGCAAATCGTTCGAGTTCGTCGAACGACTCGAACACCGCCCAAAATCACTCGAATTTGAAATTTGCGAATGGTTCGAATCGAACATCGCTCAACTCTAGTCAGTAGTAGTGAGTGAAGGAGAGAGACGTGCCTAGAGCTGGGTCATGTAAAGGTGACTCGGGGGCACAGGAGACTGGTCACCAGGGTCGATACACCTGAGTACCACTGAGACCAGAGCACCGATGGAGCACAGGGCCCTAGGTCAGGCGCCAGCTTCACGCAGCCTGGCTATTACCTGCACAGGAAGGGGACCTTCACGGATATCCCTGACCCACAGATCTGGGGGCACCAGCAGTAAATCAAGGATCGGGGTTCGGGACACAGACCAGCCCTACAGGGTCCACACTGCCTGCCGTATGGACAAGGAGACTGTCACAAAAAGGGACAGTTGGGGCCCAAACCACTCCAAGCTATGGGGATCCAACCACACTGAGGGTGCCGGGGACAAGAAACCGAGTCATCAAACTGGCACTGGAACTACAGCGACCTGAACCAGCTGTCCGAGGGTCAAGAGTGAGTAGGGACTGTTAACTACAACCCACGGTGTTCTCCCCGAGCTCAGCCCTGCCTGTGGAGAGCCTACCACCATAGCTGCCATTAGCACCAGCCCTAGGTTCCCCAATATTAACTGCAACCCACAGGTGGCGTCACACCAATGACTTTAAAGGGGTGGTTCACCCATATTTATTATTGTCTAGATCGATATTATATTAAGAAACAACGTTTCTCTCAAATACCTTATGTTGGTAATAATGCCTGTGAGAGGCGCTATTGCAGACCACTGTTCCCCGCTGCGAGACCCCCAGGTTCCATGACCTCGGGGATCCGGTGATGTCACGTCAAGTTCCTGACACTGCGGCCGGCCGCAGTGTCCGTGAGTGATGGGCTGTGGGCGGTGTTTCACCGCTCGCCACAGCCCATTTGCTCCCTCCTCCCTCACAGCAGAACGCTGCAAGCAGGAGACACGCTGAGCTGTGACGAGTTGTGAAATACCACCCACAGCTCAGTGAGTCAGGAAGACTGGGGCCGGCCGCAGGGATGTGACATGTCCGGAACTTGACATGACGTCACCGGATCCCCGAGGTCACAGAGTCCGGGGTTCAGGTGATGGGGAACAGTGGTCTGCAATAGCGCCTCTCACAGACACTATTGCCAACATAAGGTATTTGAGAGAAACATATATAATATCGATCTAGACAATAAAAAATATGGGTGAACCACCCTTTTAATCTCCCCTGTAAATAATACCCATTAAAAAGCACCCAGGGCATGGGACTGGGCAACGTCCAGCAAAGTGACATTCCCCAGTTATACACCGCCCAGGACCGAGTATCCCATTCCGTGGGCGACACATTTCCGCACCGTAAACGCATAAGAAATGCAAGTAATCCGCACCTAAGTGTATCAATATAATTCTGTCAAAGCCAAATAAAAGGAAGGATCAAAAACAAAGCAGCTTTATTTAAAACATGAAACTCCAAGAAGAGACAAAAACCACAGTATAAAAACGCGATAAAAACAAAATGCACACACAGAAACACAATGAAAAAGCGCAAGTAACCGAGTTGAAATAATAGGTGCAGCAATTCTGCAACATCAAAAACTCACCAAAAGCTCATTTTGGGAACGTAGGCCTTAAGGCTTCCACTCAATTCAAACATCTACAGATCTAATTCTGATAAACCTCTATAGTTGACTAAATGTGCAAAAAAAAAAAGATTATAATTGGAGTAATAGGAGGCTTATAGAAAAACGAGCCCTGTACTTTAATCTGCACACCTCCAATATCATACAAGTGTCCTGCTCCATTGGACTTTCTATGTACAAATGTAATGTCACCTAAAAATGTTACTTTGGGAAGAACATATCCGTGCACATGGCATCTAATGAAGCCAAAATGGCAAGTAAAGGCAACATGGTGCCATACTAGAGGATCCATACAGGTTCATGTACATCACCACACACGTCTCCTTTACATCATTCTCCTACTTCTCTAAATTAGGGCTCATTTAGACATCAGATTTTCACATGCGAGTTCTATTCATGTTTTTCACAACTCATACCCATTATAGATTATGAGGCTGTTCACATGCCCACGTATTCATGTGCAGCAAGTTGTCTGCACCATTTGAAGTCGATCTAGTCACAGATCAAACATTTCAGGTCCCTGAAAATAATTGGACAGCACTCGAATAGCATCCATGTGCTGTCCGATCTTCATGTACGTCTGAAAGGATAATCTTGAGAAATCTGAAATGATCTGATGAAACTCTGACAGTAAAAACTGACACATGGACCAAATGCTGATCAAAATTTGATGCAAAACACTCATGAAAATTGCTCTGGTTTGTTTTGCGTTTGTGAAAAGTCATTGAGGTGTGAATGAGCCCTTACAATTGTTATTCTTTTGTTGTTATGGTATTGAGTTTTAAAGCGCACCAATCAGCAGGATTTTCCTATAGAAACTAAAGCCAGTGCTATACTGGCACTATCAGGTTGATTCTATACATACCTTTAGTTGTCAGATTGGATGTATAGCTTTTGAAACACAGGCAAGTAAAGTTACAGAAATGCACTGTTTTTGATTGGCAGCAGCTGCCAAGTAGCTAATATGTGGGTGGGGTTTTGCTATCTATTCCCGCCCCTGTCTGGCTTCCTGGCCTCTGTAGATACTAGACTGTATGGGCTTCATTTCTAACACGCCCCTATCACGTGACAGAAATAACTCATACCTGGAAAGAGCCCATACAGTCTAGTATCTACAGAGGCCAGGCAGCAGATAGGGGCGGGAATAGATAGCAAAAACCCACTCACATATTAGCTATTTGGCAGCTGCTGCCAATCTAAAAACAGTGCATTTATGTAACTTGCCTGTATTGCAAAAACTATACATCCAATCTGACAACTAAAGGTATGTATAGAATCAGCCTGATAGCACTAGTATAGCATTGGCTTTAGTTTTTATAGGAAAATCCTGATGATTGGTTCCCTTTAAATTCAGGTTTTTTTTTGATAATTAATAGTTGGTCACGGAAAACATAATTTATCTTGAAAAATTGACCCAAAATGATAAACTGTGTGCAGTATTTCCTCATAGTGTACTAGACACTGGTATTATTATTCCCAGTGCATGCATGATCCTGAAAAAATGCATTCCCAGACCCAGGCTGTTATAACAGACTGGGAATTAGCTACTAGTTTAGTTGAAATCAGCGCTGCTTGAACAAAGTGCATATTGTTGTTTGCCCACAGCTAAAATGTACAACTTGTGCATTCTGAATTGAAACGCTGCATTAAATAAGCATCTGCTATTTTACCAGGCTATTTAACACCAAATGAAATAAATACCCAAACCGAGAGTGCGTGCTGTGCATCTGCAGCCAGATCATCCATTAGTAAGAAAGCAGCTGTAATATATGCAGGACTCACTGACAAGATGAGCATGGCATAATTAAACCTATTTATTTAGGAGCCAACTTACAGTTTAGTTCAGACTGAATGACATTTTCACTATGACTGTGTGTTCTCTACACGGGGCTGCTGATAAGTCTTTGGCTTTACCCAGAAAGAAACGAGATAACTTTACATCTATCTACTCCACATACTCTCCACTGATATCAACACACTTCTTACATCGGTATTCCAAGTTCTGTAAGCCTAGCAAAAAGATGGATTTCAGTTGTGCCTCAAACCAGGCATCCGAAGCAGCCATGGCATCAGAAATGGTGTGAAATTTGGTACCCTTGAGATGGTTCTTCAGGTTTGGAAACAGAAGATAGTCAGAGGGAGCTAGATTTGGTGAATGAAGTGGGTGGTCAACCAGCTGGAAGCCCAGCTCTGCCAGTTTTGCTGTGGTCGCTTGTGCAGTGTGAGTGGAGTCGTTGTCTTGCAGGAACAAGATTCCTTTGGACAGGTTGCCACACATTTTGGCCTTCAGAGCTGCTTTCAATTGGTCCAAAAGTTCAATGTAATACCTTGCATTGATGATGCTTATCCCAGAACACAGACACACCATTACCTTAGTGGCTGATTTTTGAACCCTGAACTTCTTTGGATGAGGAGAACCACTATGCCTCCACTCTTTTGACTGCTCCTTGTTTTCAGGGTCATACAGATAATTCCAGGTCTCATCATAGTGACCAGTCGATCCAGGAAGTTCTTAGTCCGAAAAAGCTGACCAATGGACCGGGAAGTTTTCACTCGCATGCTTCTCTGATCTGTTGTCAAACATATGGGGACCCACTTTGCAGATAGCTTCCTTATTTCCAAATGTTTATGGATAATGACGCAACACGTTCACGGGAGATCCCTATGATATGATGTCTGCTATTGCTTTAGCTGAAATTCGTCGATTCTCCAGTATGAGGTTGTGCACAGCATAGACGATCTCCGGCACAACAACCACTTTCGGTTGTCCAGGACGTTCCTCATCATTGGTGCTAAAGTGGCCCATCTTAATTTTGGCAACCCAGTTCTTAACTGTGGATTATAAAGGGCATCGATCCCCCAATATCTGCGACATATCACCATGAATATCCTTTGCGGACTTTCCTTGCAGAAACAAGAATTTTAGAACTTCTCTGCTTTCAGTTGCTGAGAATATTGCATTAGACTTGTTTTCCTGCATGTGTAGAACACTCTTGCTATAAGCAAAAAGCATAACATTTTTAAAACATATATTAGACACATAAGACTTTCATGTGATGTAACATTCGTTACCATAGAAACAAAAAAAAAATCACAAAGCCAAAGACTTATCAGCAACCCCTCGTAGGTGGGAGTTATGTTGAATCAGCAGTTAGCACTGCACTGTGGTCAGGGGCTTGAATATGACCAACACTTCCCTTTATTTCTGACTATACTAAAACAATGTTTAAAGGAATACCTAATCTGAGAGCAGCATGATGTAGGGACAAAAACTGATAACGCTGTTGGCCTCGGAAAATAGTGACAAAAGCACAATTTATTTTTTTTTTAAAATCTATACATTGACCTGGAAAATCATTTGACTAGATCAGTTTTACCATATCGTGAACATGGTAAATAAAAAAAAAAATTGTAAAATTGTACTTTTTTTGCAATTTCACCCCAATTTTTCACCTTGATTTTATAGTACAATATGGGGCAAAATGAATTGCGTCATTCAGTAGCACAACTCTTGCTGAAAAAAACAAGCCCTCATATGGCTATATTGACAAAAAATATAAAAGTTATGACTCTTTTAAGAAGAGGAGGCAAAAGCGAAAAACAGAAAATTGCCCCGGGGGGAAATTATTTTTTTTTTCAAATAATACAGATCTGAACTGATATTTTTCATTTCTTAAAACTAAGTGTTTTCATTGCTCTTGAAATGCCCTTGCTAGAAAAGAAGTAAACTGTCGTCAGTAAATAGCCAGTATGTGTTACAAGCAAAAACCTTTATTCATCTCTGCCACATTCCACTTCTGTTTATTCCACTGCTTGGCTCATTACACCAATGGGCATGATAAAGCGTGGTGTCACCCGTGATAAGGGATCTAAGACGTAGCAGTAATATTTCACAAGAGCACCCAGTGTCTTGCAGGTGACAAAATTGGTCTGCTGAGGATTTGTTCGCCTAATTTTAGAGAAGGTCCTTTCTTTTCTGTTGTCCTTAAGACATGGTAATGGCTTCTCTAGATGAAATGTCCTTGTACAGTCATCTAGTGAAATTCATACAATCATTAATACTAATCAAATGATGAGAGAAAAAGTTTGTCCTTATAACTATGGGTCTAAGTAGAGGTGAACAAGTTCACAGTTCTTTTGTATTTCTTATTAAAAACATGAATATTATTTTGAATAATAGAGGTTATAATAACAGGGACATGTCTTCACTATTTATTGTACTCATCTATTTACTTTCTCAAAAACTGTTCTAAAGTTTGACGTTTAGGTAATTGGTGGATTTGTGAATATTCTGAATTTGACGATCACACGTGCTGTGTTTCCCTGAAAACATGACAGGGTCTTATATTATTTTTTTGCCCTGAAAGATGTGTTAAGGCTATATGCCCACGCTGCGGAAAATGTGCGGATTTTGCCGCGGATTTCTCGCGGAAAAGCCGCGGATTTTCCAGAAATCTGCAGCACAGCTACTCCCCAGCCATTTCTATGGCATTTGGGAAATGCTGTGCCCACGCTGCGGATTTCTCCGCAGCGGAAATCGTGCGGATTTCCGTCAGAAAAATCTGCAGCATGTCAATTATTGTTGCGGATTTCTCCGCAGGGTCCCATATACTTACCTGCCTCACCGGAGTCACTTTCTCCGTCCGGTGTACAGGAGCGCGGTGAATCCAGGTCAGGAAGGAAGAGGTGGGCGGAGCCTGCACGAGCTCCGGTCATGTGACAGCTGGAGCTAGTTCAGGCCCGCCCACCTTCTCCTGAAGACGCTGAGAGAGTGACCCGGCTGCCAAAAAGCGAGGTGCTGCATGATGGAGGTAAGTATGAACTCCCCCGATCACTGCAGCACTTGTTCTGCATTGAGGATGCAGTGCCGAAGCCATGGTACTGTATCCCCAATGCAGAAAGCCCGCACCATATACGCAGGACATTCCGCAGCATGGAAACAGACAGAAGTTGTGGTGCTGTGTCCTGGGAGCACGTGCGGAATGTCTTGCGGATATATCCGCAGGACACTGTCCCCGTGGGCACATAGCCTAAGGCTTATTTTTAGTGAATGTCTTATATAGTGGAACCTTGGTTTACCAGTAACTTGGTTTGAGAGTGTTTTGCAAGACAAGCAAAGCTTTTTACAAATTTGTAACTTGGTTTAAGAACAATGATTTGCAAGAAGAGCAAATACTCACCGTGCACACTTCTGGTTCTGTCCTTTCACCGCGCTCTGACCCGCTCTGGAGGTAACTTTCTGTACATATGTACTGTATACAGTATACCATTCCATTGTACAGTATAGTATATACTATACAGCATGTCTATCAATTTGCATTTGTGGATATAGTATTGTACTCTCTTTCGGCTAACCAGTACAGCACGTTGCTTATACTGTACCTCTCGCACACCAACAATTCTATTATAAGCTAAAGTGCAGTTTAATTTGCTTTATATGTTTTTTACTGCACTGTACAGTATTTTGTATTAGTGTACTGTAATAATTTTATATGAATACAGTACATTATTTTGTATTACTGTAATAAGTTTGTAGAAATACAGTACATATTTTTGGGCTGTGGAACAAATTGTCTGTGTTTCAATTATTTCCTATGGGAAAATTTGCTTTGATATAAGAGTAACTTGGTTTAAGAGCTCACTCCCGGAAGCAATTATGCTCGTAATCCAAGGGTCCACTGTATGTTGAACAATAATCCACATTTGTCCTTGAACAAAAAAAATATCTGCATTTATTCAAAAATACTCATGTCATCACTGTTGGGAACATAATAATTTTGTGTTGATCCTTTTACTGGTTTAGATGCACATTATCTTATCTGATCTGTTATTCTCATGGTGCAGAACCAGTCATATAGTGGAGGATACCATTTTTACAAAGATTTCAATTCCCTGCTTACATGTATTATTCTCTATGTACTGCTAAGTTTAACCCCAAAAGAAAGCAGACACCCCCTAAAAGAATCGCACTTACGAGACCAAAGACAATTAGGATTGGCAAGTGAATGGGCTCTCACATACAAATCTGCATTGCTGTGAAGTCACCCTGCATTCTACAGTGGTTGGCTCCCCCTGGTGACTGGAAGCAGTATCACTCCGAGGGAGTAATACTGATACACGATCAGTTTGTGAGAGCTACTGTGCAATACAGTTGGAAAGGTAAGGGACCTGACAGCGACACAGATCTGTGTGAGAGCCCATCCACTATCAGCTCTTGCCAACTGTAATTATTTGGGGTCTTGTCAGTGTGATTTTTTTTTTGGGAGGGGGAGGGGAAGGAAGGTGTTTGCTTTCTTTGATAAAGAGTCTTGCTATATTTTTTTTTAGCTGCTGGGACACTTCTTATGGAACCACAACTGGGGCTTATTTTTCGAGTAGGGCTTATATTTCAAGCATATGCAAAAAAGCCCCAAAAATCCTACTAGGGCTTATTTTCAGGATAGGTCTTATTTTTGGAGATATAACAGTTATTATGATAGGAAAAATATGAATCTTTTATTTACCATGTTAGCCATTTAAGCCAGCTTTACACCTTACAATTAGGGATGCGATCTCGTATGCGATGTGACACGCCCAGGTCGCATATGCGATCTAATGAGATTGCACATAGGTCGTTCATTTGCTGTCACACGTGCGTTAGTAGCCTATGTTAAATTGATCAATTTTGTGTGCGATCCTTTAGATCATGTGCTCTGTGACGTATGCATTGTACACCCTTTTTTTTTTATTTATTGACTTGACAAGCGTGTGTAATGTGTAGGGATGCGTTTTTACTATGTCATCTGCCATTCAGCTCTGCTACATGGCCGCTGACAGCAGCCACAGACAGCCATGTAGCAGAGCTGATTGGCAGATGACAGCAGACACAGACAGAGCCGCACTGTCAGAATGAACTCGGGTGAACTTCACCCGACTTCACGGTCATGCTGCGGCTCCGTCTGTGTCGCGTCCTGATTAGCGGTCACCAGTGAAGGACTCACCGGTGACCGCTAATCTCCTAAATTACTGAAGTTAGCAGCCCTCTCTCATACTCACCAATCCCCGATCCCCGGCGCTGCACGGCATTCACACTGCTCCGGCGGCTTTTACTGTTTTGAAAAAGCCGGCCGCCCATTAAACAATCTCGTATTCCCTGCTTACCCCGCCCACCGGCGCCTGTGATTGGTTACAGTGAGACACGCCCCCCACGCTGAGTGACAGGTGTCACACTGCACCCAGTCACAGCAGCCGGTGGGCGTGTCTATACTGTGTATTGAAATAAATAATTAAATAATTAAAAAAACCAGCGTGCGGTCCCCCCCAATTTTAAAACCAGCCAAATAAAGCCATACGGCTGAAGGCTGGTATTCTCAGGATGGGGAGCTCCACGTTATGGGGAGCCCCCCAGCCTAACAATATCAGCCAACAGCCGCCCAGAATTGCCGCATACATTAGATGCGACAGTTCTGGGACAGTACCCGGCTCTTCCCGATTTGCCCTGGTGCGTTGGCAAATCGGGGTAATAAGGAGTTATTGGCAGCCCATAGCTGCCAATAAGTCCTAGATTAATCATGTCAGGCGTCTATGAGACACCTTCCATGATTAATCTGTAAGTGACAGTAAAAAAACACACACACCCGAAAAAAATCCTTTATTAGAAATAAAAAACACAAACAAATTCCCTCATTACCAATTTATTAACCCCGACAAACCCTCCATGTCCGGCGTACTCCACAGTCCTCCAGCGTCGCATCCAGCTCTGCTGCATGGAGGTGACAGGAGCAGCAGAAGACACCGCCGCTCCGGTCACCTCCACGCAGGTAATGAAGACAGCCGGCGATCAGCTGAGCTGTCACTGAGGTTACCCGCTGTCACTGGATCCAGCGGTGGATGCAGCGGTGGCCGCGGGTAACCTCAGTGACAGCTCAGCTGATCGCGCTACTCACCTCCGCTCCGGTCAGCTCCAGTCAGCAACTGAGGTGAGTAGCGCGATCAGCTGAGCTGTCACTGAGGTTACCCGCGGCCACCGCTGCATCCACCGCTGGATCCAGTGACAGCGGGTAACCTCAGTGACAGCTCAGCTGATCGCCGGCTGTCTTCATTACCTGCGTGGAGGTGACCGGAGCGGCGGTGTCTTCTGCTGCTCCTGTCACCTCCATGCAGCAGAGCTGGATGCGACGCTGGAGGACTGTGGATTACGCCGGACATGGAGGGTTTGTCGGGGTTAATAAATTGGTAATGAGGGAATTTGTTTGTGTTTTTTATTTCTAATAAAGGATTTTTTTCAGGTGTGTGTGTTTTTTTACTGTCACTTACAGATTAATCATGGAAGGTATCTCGGGGAGACACCTGACATGATTAATCTAGGACTTATTGGCAGCTATGGGCTGCCAAAAACTCCTTATTACCCCGATTTGCCAACGCACCAGGGCAAATCGGGAAGAGCCGGGTACTGTCCCAGAACTGTCGCATCTAATGTATGCGGCAATTCTGGGCGGCTGTTGGCTGATATTGTTAGGCTGGGGGGCTCCCCATAACGTGGAGCTCCCCATCCTGAGAATACCAGCCTTCAGCCGTATGGCTTTATCTGGCTGGTTTTAAAATGGGGGGGGACCGCACGCCGTTTTTTTTAATTATTTAATTATTTATTTCAGTACACAGTATAGACACGCCCACCGGCTGCTGTGATTGGGTGCAGTGTGACACCGGTCACTCAGCGTGGGGGCGTGTCTCACTGTAACCAATCATAGGCGCCGGTGGGCGGGGTAAGCAGGGAATACGAGATTGTTTAATGGGCGGCCGGCTTTTTCAAAACAGTAAAAGCCGCCGGAGCAGTGTGAATGCCGTGCAGCGCTGCGCTGGAGATCGGGGATCGGTGAGTATATGAGAGAGGGGGTAAGAGGGATAGACTGACATGGACAGAGAGTGAGGGACAGAGATAGTGACGGACTGACAGAGATTAGTGCATGACAGACATTGTGAGGCGCTTCAGAACGCAGCTTTTCAGCTGCGCTCTGAAGCGGACCTTTTTTAAGCTGCGGTGCAGAGCGCACACCTGCGCACATAGCCTCAGACACCAAAATCGTATGAGGGATGTCACACGTTACAATTGACTAGTTTCGTACTACCAAACGTCCAATGTATGAGGAATAAACGACGTGTATGCGATCACCGTATTTTCGTTCAATATCGATCGCATGTAGGTTTCACACGCAAACATGTCACGAACGATGCCGGATGTGCGTCACTTACAACTTGACCCCGACGACGGATTGAAAGATCTATTGAAGTGTGTAAAGCAGGCTTTAGAGTATGGAATTAGCTGAAGTCCTCAAAATTGAATAATTTACTGATTATGCTCAATTTTGATTATTTTAAGTTATTAGAATAAATTCAAATTTTTAAAGTTAGGTCCAGAAATTTGGACGGGGACAAGTTTTGACATCTTAGCTATTTATCAAAACATATTCAAGATACAGTTTTATAATTAGTATGGACTTAAAGTACATCTTAATTGGAGTAATGGTTTAGGAATTACAGCTCATTAATATATAGTTGCCACTTTTTTAAGTGACCAAAAGTAATTGGACAATTATCTCAAAAGCCAAATCAGCTGCATGGCTTTAATCCATCATTAAATAAGCAGGTAAAAGGTCTGGAGCTGATTCTAGGAGTGACTTTTACATTGGGAAGCTGCTGCTGTGAACCCACAACATGCAGTCAAAGGCGCTCTCAATGGAAGAGAAATAGACCATCAATAGGTTTAAAAAAATGAAGAAAGCCATCAGAAAGATGTCAGAAATGTTAGGAATGATCAAACCAACAGTTTGCTACATTCTGAAAAAAAATAAAAGAAAACATTGGTGAGCTTGAGAATGCAATCCACGGAAGACAACAGTGGTGGATAATCTCAGAATCCTTTGTATGGTTATGGTCTATGATTTCCACCCAGGTGAAGAACACTGTCCTGGAAGTAGTTGTTTCAGTATCAAAGTCTACCATAAAGCGAAGATTCATGGCAGCATATACAGAGGGTTCACAACAAGGTGCAAACTATTAATTAGCCTTAAAAATAGAAATAGAATAGACTTTGCCAAAAAATATCTAAAGAAGCCGGTCCAGTTCTGGAAAAGCATTCTTTGGACAGATGAAACTGAGATCAACTTGTACATAATGCTGGGAAAAGGAAAGTATGCAGAAGGCTTTGAACAGATCATGATGCAAAGCATACCACATCTTCTTTAAAACATGGTGGAGGCAGTGTGATGGCCGGGCATGCATGGTTCTAGTGGCACTGGTCACTAGTGTTTATTGATGATGTGACTGAAGACAGAAGCAGCTGGATGAATTCTGAAGTGTACAGGGTGACAATTTCTGCTCAAATTCAAGCAAATGCAGAAAGGTTGATTGGGCGCTACTTCACAGGATAGATGGACAATTACCCAAAATATACTGTGAAAGCAACCCAGGAGTTTTTTATTTTAAACAGGAATATTCTGTAGTGGCCGAGTCAATCAGAAGATCTCAAACCCATCGAGCTGCATTTCACATGCTTAATACAATACTTATGGCAGGAAGACCCTCAAACAAGCAACAACTGAAGTCTGCTGCGGTGAAGGCTGGCAAAGCATCACAAAGGAGGAAATCCAGTGTTTGATGACATCCATGGCTTACAGACTTCAGGCAGTCATTGCCTGCAAATGGTTACTTTGCAAAACACATGGGGAAAAAAGTGGAAAAAATGCAACATGTGAACGTTCCCTAAATAAAAAACCTGGATTTTAAAGATTACAGCTTTAACTGCAGGATTGATGATGGTAAATATACTGCCCTTTACAAATATTTTTATTTCTTTAAAAACGCGTAAGAACACCACATGAAAACATATAAATAAACAAAGACTTGAAGTATAAAACCGTCTTAAGGCCCTGTGCGCACTTGCCGGTTGTTGCCGCGGATTTCCTGCGGTTTTGCTGCATGTTTCACTGCATGTTATGTTCATAACATCTCTGCAGTGATTCACCAGCAAAACCTATGGGAAATAAAATGCTGTGCGCACTATGCGGATTTTGATAGCTGCATGTTTTACTGCAGGATTCCCGCAGCAAAAACAATTGCATGTCACTTCTTTTCCGCACGTCGCTGCGGCATTTCACTCCATTGACTGCCATGTAATCGTGAAATCCCGCAGGGAATAACGCAGGCAGCAAATTCTGTGCGGTTCATTGCGTTTTCCTGCATTATTCCCTCCAGTATTTCGCGGTTTACCTGCGGTAATGTTCATCAATGCCCTGCGGTTTGCAGGGAAGTGATGTCATTATGACAGGAAGAGGAAGCGGAGCAGAGCATAAACACACACAGATCACAGACACAGACATACAATACACACACATATCACTCACACACAGACATATAGAATACACATAGAAAGCAAACGGACGTATAGAAAAAAAACACGTGGGCTCCGCCGTATTTTTATCGTCCAGCCGAGGTAAGCACACAGCGGCGGCCCAGTATTCTCAGGTTGGGGAGGGCGAGGACCAGGGTTAATGTTCCCCCCCTCTTGCAGCCGAGAATATCAGCACGCAGCTGCCCCGGGACTGTCGCATCCATTATGCGGCAGTACTGGAGTGTCCCTGGCTCTTCCTGTTGCCGTGATGCGGTGGCAATCAGGGTAATATAAGGAGTTAATGGCGGCGGGTCGCCGCCACTAAGTCGAGGCTTGATCATGGCAGCGTCTATGTGACAGCTGACATGATCAACCTGTAAGTAAAGTGAAAAAACACACACACCGAAAAATCCTTTATTTTAAATAAAACACAAAAAAGCCCCTAAAGATAAATGAAAATTCAGCTCACCAAGTTGCTGTGATCCGCTGTATGTCTGGATCCGTGCACGGAAGGCTAGGCTGCAGTCACATGAATAAAGAAGGAAAATCCAGCGCAGTCCTCAAGTGTAATTAAAAAAGTTTTCCATTTATTTGATAAATCCGTTAAAAATGAAAAGTGTACAGAGCGGTCAGCTGGGAAGGTATAGGGGTCACAGAGAAGGGACCCCACAGAACTACGCATTTCGACACATAGTCTTAATCATGTGAATGATTAACATGACATGATTAAGACTATGTGTCGAAACGCGTAGTTCTGTGGGGTCCCTTCTCTGTGTCGCCTATACCTTCCCAGCTGACCGCTCTGTACACTTTTCATTTTTAACGGATTTATCAAATAAATGGAAAACTTTTTTAATTACACTTGAGGACTGCGCTGGATTTTCCTTCTTTATTCACAAAAAAGCCCCTGGTTCACCCCTTTATTAACCCCCCAAAACACACAGCTCCGGCATAATCCACGTCCTGTGATGCTTGCATCCAGCCGCGACTGACACTGCTAAATGCAGCCTCGCAACGAGACAGCAGAGGTAACCACAGGGCATTTACCACAGCCGGTAATGTGAACACACTACCGCACGGGAGAAATGCAGCGTGTGCTCACAGGGACTCTATCTATCTATCTATCTATCTATCCCTCTATCTATCCTTTTATCTATTCTTCTATCTGTCTTCTATCTGTCTATTTATCTGTCTGCTATCTAACTCAGAAGGAAATTACTTTTTTTTTTTTTCTTTCAATGTGCTTTATTGCATTGAATGCATTAAAGTACATGTACCAACCCGCATGCGGCAAAACCGCGGCAATACCGCAAACGATATTACGGTAAAACCGCAGCAAACCGCGGCAAACCGCATGCGGTTTTCGGGTGCGGTTTGCCGAGGTTTTTTACCGCGGGTGCGGTAATTTTTCAGACCCTGCGGAATTTTCTTAAGAAAATTCCGTTTTCCAGTGCGCACAGGGCCTTAAGCAATTTCTTCAACTGGTGTTGTTACACATATTTAATGTAAAGAAATGTTCATGCTCAAGATAATGCCTTTTACGACTATTGAAAACTAGAAGTCATACAGACATTTGGTAAGGACAGTAACACAAACCAACAGGATTGTTTCTAACGTCTGTATAGTGAGTTGACCTCTGTCCTGTTTGAAATTAGAAATAGAACTACAGAATTGTATATATATATATATATATATATATATATATATATATATATATATATACATATATAAAAAAAAACATGGAGATTGTTTTGTTTTTTTTTAAATGTCTAAAAACCACCTCTTTGGGAAGACCTTTTGTGTACAGTGGTACAAGGAAGATTTTACTGTACTGTAATACTGTAATATGCCTCGTATTTCCTAATATTGGCAATCACGGAAGCAGAGATGGATTAATTCCTTTCTTTCTAAATGCTTTGACTCCAGGGCTGCATATGTCAATCCACATAGCACTGGACACTATTTACCAAGCCATGGGCATGATCTCTTGGAATGATTAATGTGAAATTGTGAATATAATTTTTGGCTTTGATGTTGTATGACAACTATTTTTTGTCAATTAGAAGCCACTTATTCTAAAATCACTGATAGCATAGTGTGTGAATTCATAGATGGCAAATATGGACCAGTGGCATACCACCAATGGCGGCAGACCATGCTGCTGCTCTGGGGCCCATGTGTTGGGGAAGCCCTTGGCAGTGCCATCACTAAGCCATCATCACAAGTTCAATTGTATCGGCATCGTGGATGCATTTAACTATATGGAGGACTATGTGGGGCCCATTATATTATGTAGAAGATTATGGGGTGCATAGTACTATATGGAAAGCAATGTGGGCCCATTATAGTATATGGAGGACTATGGGGTGTATTATGATATATGGAGCATTCTGGGGTGCTATATACTATATTGAGTACTTTGGGGTGCATTATACTATATGGAGAACTATATGGGGCCATTATACTATGTAGAGGATTATGGGGTGCATTATATTATATGAATGACTATGTGGGACCCATTATACTATGTAGAGGATGATGGGATGCATTATATTATACAGAAGGCAATGTGTGGCTCATTATACTATATGGAGGACTATGGGGTGCATTATAATATATGGAGGACTGGGGTGCATTATACTATATGAAGAACTATGGGGTGCATTTTACTATATAGAGGACTATGGGGTGCATTACACTATATGAGGGCCAATATAATATTTTGAGGGCTATATGCAGGCCACTATGCTATTTGGAAGGCTATTTTATAAGCATTATACTTTATGTAGGGGAGCATTATACTTTATGCAGGCAAATAGGAAGGTTTGTGTGGGGTCCATCTTACTGTGTAGAAGGCTGGGTAGAGGCTGTTTGGAGGGCTAGTGGGGGCTATTATAAAGAGTGAAGAGGTGGGAGGCCATTATACTGTATATAGGACAATTATACTGCATGTGGGGCTGTGTGGGGGTACAGTTGTGGATTATACTGTATTGTGGGTCACCATACTTTGCCGTGGTAGTAGTGAGGGGCATAGTAGGGTCATCATATTGTGTGTGTGGAGGTTTTTGTGGAGAAATTCACTGTGAGGTATCATATTTTATTTGTGGGGCACTTCTGTTGGGATTATACTTTTTAGGTGCAAAGAAGGGGGTACCTATAGGCTTCAATAAAAGGAAAATTACTCTTTTAAGAGTTGCAAAGTTGTGAGATATGCTGTTCTGTGACCCAACCGAATATTATTATTATTTTTTTTTTTGGGGGGGGTGGCAATTACAACTTCTGCTATTGTGCAATGTGGCTCTATGATTTCTTTCTGCCCCTGCTATAGGCAACGAAGCAAGAGAAAAGCTTATGTGTGACTTCCCAGATTTCTTGTAGAAATCTTTAAAGACAAGTTGATATGTATGTCCCATGCCCCACTTCTTCCAATCCATTCTGCTTTTCTTTAGGAGGCCTGTGTTCTCATCATTACAATATCAATGGCTGGGCAGTGAAGCATATGTGACCAGCCGTGGTCAGGGATGACTATTCATCTTCTCCTTTTAAGAAAAGACAGTCAGTGTTCCTTCTTTGGAAAGCGGAGATTCCTCTACAAATTGTTGGTGAATAAATACAGAAAACTTTTTCTACTTAGAGCGAGCCTCCTATTAGCATATTTATTGGGATAAAATCCTCCATTATGTGACCGATACCTCTTCTGTCCACTCTTCCGACATAATCCTCTATGGAGGGAGAAAAGCCTAAAAGGCTTTTATTTGCCACATAATGGTTATTTTGTTTGGGAATTTGGGGGAAAGTTGTTTAATGCTGCCATAGGAGATGCAGAGTCATTTAGCATGGTGATCTAATATTCTACATTTTCACTCCTGAGTGCACATATATTACATGTTATTTATGTGGCATTTATAGTTTAGTCAGCTACAAAACTAGTTGATTTAGTATGTAACATGTCTGCCATTTTGTGTTGGATGTCCCTGTTCTGATTTATCGATGGTACTGTTTAATTCAATTGTGAATAGTAAATTAGTAGCATTAGATCTCATGTACACATGCAAAGCCTAAACATAGACACAGAGTCACCACTATAGTCTCTTCTAGTGCCATAACCTGGTTGCTCCAATGCAAAGTATCAAATCAATTAAGGCCCCTGTTGCACTCGCCAGACGAGCTGAGATGTTAGTAAACCCACTGGGCCACAGAACGCAGCAAACCTAGAAGGGCTTGAGTACGAACCTGCGCCCGGTCTTCTCCAGAGCCTCTGCTGGTGGAGGTGTTACGCTGCAGGTGCGAGTCCAGGTGCTCCTTGGGAAGACTGGTGCTGCACCAGCTGGCCCCAGGAGTGCGGGATCAACAGTCTCTGACAATGAGTTTCGGCAACACTTATGCGGGCTTTACACAAGTCGACCGATCGTGCGATTTCACGATCGATCGTACCCGCCCCTGTCGTTTGTGCGTCACGGGAAAAAGGGACTCTTCACTAATAGACTTTCACGGGCACCGGCAGTGACCGCCGACTGTTCCGAGATCGGCTGGATCCCATCGTGGCAGAGAACGGTACTCTGGGGCAGCACCTGAACAATCTGTGAGTAAAAAGATGTGGAACCGCAGCCCCTGTCTCTGCCTCTCCTTTACTGGTGCCGTCGCACAGCGCTGCGGCGCCAACGGGGACTACTACCACCCCTGCCATCCTCCCCGGGGTAATCCCATTCTGCCTGTGGGGAGCGACACCATCCTGGCTACAGTTAACATCTGCGCCGGCGAGAGACCTTGCAGCCGTGGCCATCCCTGACCGCGTACCACAGGTGGCGTCACGATCACCTTAAAAGGCTTTCCTAACCTCCAACTACTACCTCCATCCTCCCTGCCACCCTCCAATTGTCGCAGGCGGGGGGTGCGCTGCTCAACCGCTCGCTCGCGGCTCGGGTCCGGCTACTGCTTGCTGCTCGGTGGCTCGAGCGGTGGGCCGGATCCGGGGACTCGAGTGGCGCTCCTCGCCCGTGAGTGAAAAGGGGAATGGTTTTGGGGATTTATTGTCCGTGACGCCACCCACGGTTGTGGTGAGGTTGTGACACCACCGTTGCTCTGGACGGGGATCCCGGGAGCGATGACGGGGAGCAGCTTGGATGTTGTTTTCTCCCCTCCGTGGGTAGGGGGTTGGTTGTCCCGGGGCCCGGTGGGGGAGAGATGACAGGTGGGTTACGGGACCTGGGGAGGTGCAGGGTCACGGGGGCAGCGCGGTGCCGCACAGCACAGGGGTACTCACTCAGCCAATGATGAATGCAAAGTCTCCGGTAAAACAAGCGGCTGGATGGACGGGTCCCCCAGACGGCTGCGGTGTTTTTCCTCCCGGTAGGTTGGCACTGACTGCCTTTCCCTGCACCTATGTTGTGTTCTCGGTTCCGATGGCTTCCCACCGGTAACCGGCTCCCTAGCGTGGATGGATGCTGAGGGAGCCACTTTTGCCCGCAGGCTCTGGCCCTGGGAACTGTAGCCTTGGCGGTGACTGTGTTTCCCTTCACGGTTTGAGCGGTTGCCTTCAATCGGAACTTGATTGCTGGGAAACCCCGGAGGTTCCCTTCACTAACGGATTTGACCGGTTTTACGGCGACTCCAAGCCTGGTCGGGGTCCGTAAGCTCTGCCGAATGGTGCTGGCTTCTCTTCGCTCCCCGGTTCGGTACTGATGGGCCACCGCCCAACCCCGGCCTTACAGTCCCGCGTCGATAGGCCTATCCTGCAGACTGTCACCACCATCTGCCAACCTTGCTGTATGTGCCCGGGCCACGTACCCGGACACGGTCAGTCAGTTGCTCCTTTACCACTTCACTCCTCTCCTTTCACTTTCCCTCACAGAACTCCAAACTGAACTAAACTGTCTCATTTTCCCGCCTCCACGACTGTGTACTCCTCGGCGGGCGGGGCCAACCGCCTGGCTCCACCCCCTGGTGTGGACATCAGCCCCTGGAGGGAGGCAACAAGGATTTTTGTCTGACTTCGATGTGCCTAGCCGGGATGTGGGGTGTGTTGTTGCAGTTTTTGTGACGTCCTGGCTTCTCTAGGGTGCCACACAATCCTCCTTCCTGTACGCCTTGGGGTAACGGAACCGGATGACCCCATGATGACGCAAAGGGTCTGCACCCCCGGTTCGGCAACGAGTAGGTTAAAACACCTGCCCTGTGGGGCTCTACACGTGCCCTACAGGCAGAGGCCTGGAGCCTGTCAGGAGTACAAACGCTGCTTATGGCTGCAGCATGGGATGGCGACGGGACCACTGCTGTGGGACGACTGGATAGGTGAGGGAATCGGCAACCTCACTGGGGGAGGTGAGCAGGAGAGTGCGAAGACGCCAGCATTGGCATTACAGTCTCCAACTATCACTGGTCCTTAATGTCATTAGTCTTCATATGGGTCAATGGGACCTTTTGAGCCCCCTTAGGGTATATTGCCTAGGTGGAACTGCAATCCCTGTACCCACTATAGTTAAGTCTCTGGTGTTCTAGCAATGGTAGAATACTCTGTAAGGCCTGAAACACGTGCGTGTCTTGCAGTCCGTTTTTTGGGTCCATGTTCCGTTTTGGATGTCCGTTTCTCCAGTACATGTGACATCAGTGTGATGGCGTATGCTTGCCTTGCGTGCGTGTTGAATGTCCGTCTATGTGTGAGATACGTACGTGTCATGTCCGTGTGCAGTCCGTGTGTCTTGAGCCGTTTCACTATTTTTACAAAAAAAAACAACACACGAACCGTACGGTAAACACACGTTTGTGTCACGTACGTGCAGACACGGACCAATTGACTTTAGTGGGTCTGCGTGATGCCGGCGAAACGCGGACATGTCATCCGTGTTAAAAACCGCAAACTAATAGCTCTTATTCTCACATTCATATACATTGGCCACTGTCAGGTTTAACATATTTTCCAAAAATAATGAGTACAAGCAAATATGAAATTGTGTAATATATCTTACTAGGGATAAATGCCTCTTTTTATCACTTATCAGGCAATACTCCTCTGCCCCATCTCCTGCAAGCATCATTTGGTTTGAAATACTGCTAAAATCCAAATGGAGAGACAACCAGACAGCATTTCAGGTCACTGAAGCATCAGATTACATGCTGTCTACTATCGATGGAGTGGGGGGAGTGCGGCAGGGAGACACACACAAAGGAAATGCTGCTCTTTAGGTGGTGTCACACACAGCGACGACGACAACGACGTCGCTGCTACGTCACCATTTTCTGTCCCGTCGCTGTCGCTGTGTGTGACATCCAGCAACGAGCTGGCCCCTGCTGTGAGGTCGTTGCTCGTTGCTGAATGTCCTGCTTCATTTTTTGGTCGTCACTCTCCCGCTGTGACACACACATCGCTGTGTGTGACAGCGAGAGAGCGACGAAATGAAGCGAGCAGAGATCAGGAGCCGGCGTCTGGCAGCTGCGGAAAGCTGTAACCACTGTAAACATCGGGTAACCAAGGGAAGACCTTTCCCTGGTTACCCGATATTTACCTTCGTTACCTGCCTCCGTCGCTCTTGCTGCTAGTGCCGGCTCCTGCTCTGTGCACATGTAACTGCAGTACACATAACCCTATGTGTACTGTAGCTAGGAGAGCAAGGAGCCAGCGCTAAGTACTGTGCACGGCTCCCTGCTCTCTGCACTGTGACATGTAGCTGCAGTACACATCGGGTTAATTAACCCGATGTGTACTGTAGCTAGGAGAGCAAGGAGCCAGCGCTAAGCAGTGTGCGCGGCTCCCTGCTCTCTGCACTGTGACATGTAGCTGCAGTACACATCGGGTTAATTAACCCGATGTGTACTGTAGCTAGGAGAGCAGGGAGCCAGCGCTAAGCATTGTGCGCGGCTCCCTGCTCTCTGCACATGTAGCGACGTTATGATCGCTGCTTCGGCTGCTGTGTTTGACAGCTAAGCAGCGATCATAACAGCGACTTACTAGGTCGCTGTTACGTCACAGAAAATGGTGACGTAACAGCGACGTCGTTGTCGCTGTCGTTTAGTGTGACCCCAGATTTTAGTAAGTGTTTATCTCACCTCACTGATGGATATACAGCTACACTGCTTAATACTGCTGTATAAAGTCCTCCATGCTGCTGCTATTTACGAGGATATGATACAGAGAGACAGGTAGCAGCATTTCCTGATATCTCTATGCAATGTGTTCAACTGATAACTAGATTTAGAGTTTGAAAAGCGGAAAACTGGTAAAAAATGCTTGATTCAAGTCATACAATGGTCAGAAATTGTGTTCATTCAGCTATACACACAGCTTATTCTAAAAGTCACCACTTCCAATAAATAAAATATTATTACATCAATTAAAGGGTCAATAAACATCACAATATTAACGGCCCTTTAACAGGCATATCCAGAAAGGCTCTATTTATATATGTATATGCATTAAATTTTCTATGTACTTTCAAAACAAATATTAGAATTTACTATTTTAGTATTTACCGTTCACAATCTATAGTCAGTATTTTTTTTCTGATAATCTGTGATTCTAATTAACCTTTATTGAAGACAGAAAGAAGAGACAGCTTTTCAGGCATCCAGGTGCCATCATCACTCTCCCATGCAGATTTATGCATGAAATTTACATGCAATTAGCCTATTTATACTACAAACAAGTACAATTTGCATATGTTCCAGGCATGAGATGCCATTTATTGCCCCCAGCTTTGGAAATAGAGAAGTGATCAGTAAACAGCCACTTAGCCCCATTTGTTTAGGCAGACGTTAAAGATAAGCTTATAGCTGAGTGAATACAATGTTATTACTATCATAAAGGACCTAATGTTTTATGGGGAGAGTAATAATAATAATAATAATAATAATCTTTACCTCTATAGCGCCAACATATTCTGCAGCACTTTATAATTCAGGAGGATAATATAAAAACAAGGTAACAGTTACAGAAAATACAATATTTAGAGGGAAAAAAAAAGAAAAGGAAAACAACCCTGCTCATGAGCGCTTACAATCTACAATGAGATATGGGGGGCGGGGGGGTGGGGGCAAGGTATGAGTGCTTATTTACAATGACAAGCCAGCCATCTCACGGAAATGGGGGATGGTTTCCTGGACCAGTTGGCCAGAGCCTTGAGATGCATTTGGGTGCCATGGAGTTTGATGTGGAGTTATGTTGTGAGAAGTTGTAGAGGGACTATGTGAAACGAATCTGATTAGGGAGTGTGATAGGCCGCCCTAAAAAGATGCGTCTTTAGGGTGCGCCTGAAGCTGAGTAAGTTGTGATTTGTCCTAACTTCTCGGGGTAGAGCGTTCCAGAGGGTTGATGCAGCTCGGAAGAAGTCTTGGATCCGGGAGTGGGAGCTTCGAATTAGTGTGGATGTTAGTCGAAAGTCATTTGCAGAGCTTAGAGAACGGGTGGGGTGATGGACAGAGAGGAGGGTTAAGATGTAGGGGGGTGCTGCACTGTGGAGAGCTTTGTGGGTGAGAATAAGCAATTTGAATTGGATCCTGTGATATATGGGCAGCCAGTGCAATGACTGGCACAGAGCAGAGGCATTTGAGTAGCGGTTAGCCAGATAGGTGACCCTGGCTGCTGCATTAAGGATGGACTGTAGAGGAGAGAGTCTAGTTAGGGGGAGACCAATTAATAGAGAGTTACAGTAGTGAAGGCGAGAGTGGATCAGGGCCACGGTGAGGGTTTTGTCGTTTCCATTGTGAGAAAGGGGCGGATTCTAGAGATGTTCTTGAGGTGTAAGTGGCAGGAGCGGGCAAGAGATTGTATGTGGGAGGTGAAGGAGAGATCAGTGTCAAGTATAACACCCAGACAGCGGGCCTGCAGCCTAGGACTTATTGTTGTGCCACACACAGAGAGGGAGATGTCAGGTTTAGGAAGGTTGGAGGATGGAGGAAAAAGAAGAAGTTCAGTTTTTGAAAGGTTAAGTTTCAGATGGAGAGCAGACATGACATTGCAAACTGCAGTCAGGCAGTCACTAGTGTTATGTAGTACAGCGGGGGTGAGCTCAGGGGATGAGGTGTATAGCTGTGTGTCATCAGTAGAGATCTTCTGATACATATTTGATACATTATGTTTTGCAGTCTAAAACCTTGTTAGCAAATATAAGTCCTGTAAGTATCTCTAGAATTATAGAATGATTGCACATTTATTTCAAATTATATTGTGGTATCAATTGTGATAATAACATCTGACGGATGAGTGTTTTGCCGGCATGTTTACACTGGCCAATATTCAGAAATAAATGCTTATAAAAATGTTTGTTCCCCGACTGGTTTGTGTAAAATCTCTATACCTGACACTATTCAATGGTTCTTCTATGGATCTGGTCTGCAGCTCGGCTCCGGGGTATCAGACATCACACTGGGTGGGTCTGTTAGTAGTAATCAGTAGTAATCAGTCATTTGTTGCACTATTACGTTACATGCTTTATACTGTACTATTTCTCTATACACATTTGGTATACATATACATATATTTAATGTAACCATTTGGGGAACAGTTCGCTTTTGGGTGTGTTTTGTATGTCATTTTTTTAACTGTTTTTAATTGTGCTTTGTACTAAATAAAGATGTTTACTATTTTAATTATATCAGGTGTGCCCCTGTTTCCATGTACAGTGTCTTTTCTCCTTTTTTTCTATATCTATGTTCACTGCATCAGGGAGCATCCAAATATATACACCGTGTGCAGAATTATTAGGCAAGTTGTATTTTAGAGGATATTTTTTTATTATTGATCAACACCTATGTTCTCAATCAACCCAAAAGACTCATAAATATAAATTTGGCTATCTTAGGAGGATATCTGTTTGTGCAGGTAACTATTACTGAGCAGAATTATTAGGCAACTCAATAAAAACCAAACATATTCCCATCTCACTTGTTTATTTTCACCAGGTAAACCAATATAACTGCACAAAATTTTGAAATAAACATTTCTGACATGCAAAAACAAAACCCAAAGCAATTGGTGACCAATATAGCCACCTTTCTTTATGATGACACTCAACAGCGTACCATCCATAGATTCTGTCAGTTGCTTGATCTGTTTAGAATCAACATTGCATGCAGCAGCCACCACAGCCTCCCAAACACTGTTCCGAGAGTACTGTTTTCCCTCCCTGTAGATCTCACATTTTATGAGGGACCACAGGTTCTCTATGGGGTTCAGATCAGGTGAACAAGGGGGCCATGTCATTATTTTTTCATCTTTTAGACCTTTACAGGCTAGCCACGCTGTGGAGTAGTTGGATACATGTGATGGAGCATTGTCCTGCATGAAAATCATGTTTTTCTTGAACGATACCGACTTCCTCCTGTACCACTGCTTGAAGAAGTTGTCTTCCAGAAACTGGCAGTAGGTCTGGGAGTTGAGCTTCACTCCATCCTCAACCCACAAGTTCATCTTTCATGATACCAGGCCATACCAGTACCCCACCTCCACCTTGCTGGCGTCTGAGTCGGAGTGGAGCTCTCTACCCTTTACTGATCCAGCCTCTGGCCTATCCATCTGGCCCATCAAGAGTCACTCTCATTTTATCAGTCCATAAAACCTTTGAAAAATCAGTCTTAAGATATTTCTTGGCCCAGTCTTGACGTTTTATCTTATGTTTCTTGTTCAAAGGTGCTCGTTTTTCAGCCTTCCTTACCTTGGCCATATCACTGATTATGGCACACCTTGTGGTTTTTGATACTCCAGTAACGTTGCAGCTCTGAAATATGGCCAAACTGGTGGCAAATGGCATCTTGGAAGCTTCACGCTTGATTTTCCTCAATTCATGGGCAGTTATTTTGTGCCTTTTCTTGCCAACATGCTACTTGCGACCCTGTTGGCTATTTGCCATGAAACGCTTGATTGTTCGGTGATCACGCTTCAAAAGTTTAGAAATTTCAAGACTGCTGCATCCCTCTGCAAGACATGTCACAATTTTGGACTTTTCAGAGCCAGTCAAATCTCTCTTCTGACCCATTTTGCCAAAGGAAAGGAAGTTGTCTAATAATTAAGCACACCTTATATAGGGTGTTGATGTAATTACATCACACCCCCCCTCATTACAGAGATGCACATCACCTGATTTACTTAATCGGTAGTTGGCTCTCAAGCCTATCTAGCTTGGAGTAGGACAACATGTGTAAAAAGTATCATGTGATCAAAAAACTCATTTGCCTAATAATTCTGCACACAGTGTAATATATAGTAACGTGATTATAGTGGTGTGCTCCAAACCCTGTTTTCAAAATGAAACAACTGAAGAAAACAAAGAATTATAAAGGCAAATCTGCAATCCTGACACCTGAGTAAGTGCATTGTTCAAGGTCCATGCCATAACAACATGTGCACGGTCCACACAGGAGAGTTATAGCATTATTGGTATAGATATAAGATATTCACACCTGTTCAAACAAAACAATAGTTGGCTCAACAAGTTTAGGGACACAACGCGGAGGAAACATGTGTCCCTGCTGAATGCAGGATGTTTGGCTGCAAGTGTTAAAAATGGAGTTTAACTGAAGAAACCTTAACAACTGACAGTCACAGCTGCCTGGAAATGCTGTCAAGGAATTCTCAAACACAGCTGGACAATGCTGACACCAAACACTGAGCAGAGCGGGAGGAAGCAGGTTCCAGCAATTAGCTGCTGGTGAGGCGCGAGGACAGTGGAGCTGGCAGGGAGAATTGTTTATAGACACCACTCATCAGCAGCTTCATACAACACATCAAAGTGCAGTGCCCCCATGTGATTCTAAGCCACCTGACACTGCGGGAGGTCAGGCAGGACTTGTAGTAGGTGGATGGGACAGGTCATGACAACTGAAAAGACTTCTGCATATGTAATGTGAGAGGAATAATGTCTAGGCCACCGACTGACACCCCCACCATGCGCCCAATGCGAGTATTAGAATGCACCAACATAAAATTTATTCTGGTGTCCCTAGCTGGAAATCAGAGGTGTAACGTGAAGCTTCTTGGCTCCAATTTAAAATCCACACCAGAGCCCATATCCATAGTACTGGTGCCTTCGTATATGATACAGGAGCCTTTCCTTTAGGCATCAGCACCATGTGCAACTGCTCCCTCTGCACCCCTGTTTGTAATGCCCATCTAAAAAGATACATCTCAAGGCATTTAAAGATGTCAAAAAGAAGATTTGTGAAGTTATGCACTGCATTGTGCCAGGCTTTAGGAGGCAATGTAGACTGTGAGCCCTCGCGGGCAGGGCCCTCTCTCCTCCGGTACCAGTCTGTGCCTTGTATTGTCTATGATTATTGTACTTGTCCCTATTATGTACACCCCTTTTCACATGTAAAGTGCCATGGAATTGATGGCACTATAATAAATAATAATAGTAATAAGCTTTGAAGCCCTGTGTCATGCATCATCGTCATGATTGTTTTCATATATATACAAACTGTCCTGATTTTTCTGAAACATTTCAGGCAAATTTGTGACACCTCAGGCTGAAAATTGTGGAGTTTAAGCAAAACCTGGCCACAGAGGTTTTGGACCGGGTGAGACGGATCTGGGGCTGGACTAAAACATACCTAATTTATCAACACCATTGTTGGTAACTGTGTTTCATTAGCAGCAGATAAACCCTCCATTGATCAGCATCTAGTCTTAGGACTTGCAATAAAAATGAAAGTGGAAAAATTGA
This sequence comes from Anomaloglossus baeobatrachus, assembly GCF_048569485.1. Classification (NCBI taxonomy): domain Eukaryota; kingdom Metazoa; phylum Chordata; class Amphibia; order Anura; family Aromobatidae; genus Anomaloglossus; species Anomaloglossus baeobatrachus. The sequence goes on from NC_134356.1 coordinate 548,580,863, forward strand.
TCTGTCAGGTTTGATAATTAGAGGGAACCTGTGATGTGGAAAAATGCTGTTAATCTGCACTAATGGGGTTTATCTGCAGGTTAATATCACTCTAAACCTGCTCGGCCCCTGCACATGAAACCTTGCTGCCGGGAGGAAAGTAACTTTAAACTTCCCTGCAGCATTCGGGTTTCAGTCATGGGGGTAGTACTGGCACGGGTTAAGTCAACTAACCACACCCCCTGCTGTGACTGATAGCATCCTCTAATACAGATCGGCTGTTAGTCAGTGAGGGGTGTAATTATTATTATTATTATTATTATTTATTTTTATAGTGCCATCAATTCCATGGCGCTTTACATGTGAAAGGGGTATACATAATAGGGACAAGTACAATAATCATAAACAATACAAGACACAGACAGGTACAGGAGGAGAGAGGTCCCTGCCCGCGAGGGCTCACAGTCTACAAGGGATAGGTGAGGGTACAGTAGGTGAGGGTAGAGCTGATTGTGCGGCGCTGTATCAGACTGAGGGTTACAGCAGGTTGTAGGCTTGTCGGAAGAGGTGCTTGTCGGAAGAGGTGGGTCTTCAGGTTCCTTTTGAAGCTTGTTTACAGCTGCCGCTCTTCATACACAGAGCAGCGACTGAACCTGCGTTGGCACCACCTCCATGACTGAAACTGGAATGCTGCTGGGAGGATTAAAGTTAATTTCCTCCCAACAGCAGGATTTAAAGTGCAGGCAAATGAAATTAACCTGAACATTAATCCCATATCTGCAGTTTAATAACACTTTTCTACATGACAGGTTTCCTTTAAAGCTAAATAGAAAATAAATAAATCATCTTTAATACTATTTGTCACCATATTGTAGAAATTAAATAGTACAAGAAAACATTGTAAAAATAGATTATATTCAGTAGTGGACTCAGATATAGGAATTTCTTCTCTATTGTGATCAAATTTGTTTATGTAAACCTCAGTGTTCCTTAGAGCTACATTTCTCTACCATCAATATTTAGTTATCAGAGATACATGAGTTGAGGTTCTTTTCTTTTAATAAAAATATTTTTTTTATGATTAGACACCCTCAAATACTGTCATTAAAGGGTTATTCTCAATTTGTCTTTTGAGCCTCTCAGAGCTATGCGGTCTCCATCATTTCTGGTTGCTTTGGGGGTTGGCACTCTTTCTTGAGTGGCAGTCCTAGTGAGTAGCTTCATTCTGCTATAACAATTAAATGGTCTGCCATGCATATTCTGAGTCTACACTCTTCTCACTATATTTACTTATAGAGATAACAAGATTTTTGAATAAGGAAACGCCCCTGGAGAGTTAGAACCATGATTAAGAGAACTACCTTGGAAGCTGCCAATACTGGGGATTGGCAGATAGTGATTCTACAAGACTAACAAGAGAGTCCTGTCAGGAGCTGAGAGGAAGGAAGAAGGAGGTGAGCAGTTAACCGCTGTATAGATATCAATGAGTTGGAGAGAACCGATTGGTATTTAATAGGTTAACTCCTCAGTTTGCAATGAACCAACTGTGCACACTCTGCTGGCTCAGCTCCTTGGAAACAAACTGTACACCAAGTAAAATAAAAATTCTCATTCTAGTAGAATGATAGCAGATAGAAAGAGCAAGTCATTTGCTAACTTGCTTATTTACAGTATATGCTGTTTAATTTCCTAGCACTACTATTTTCTGTTGTAGTAATAATGTCCCATTGCAGGGACATGTAACCCGTTGTCATGTCCCCACTGGAGTGTGCTCCTGTGACTTCTGCTTCGATCACAGTATTTCCTCCTGGGGGGGATGCTGGTGATAGGGGAGGAGTCAGTTCCAGTGGCTCTGGTGAGCGCAGACTCTGCCTATCCACTAAGCTGGGTTTCCCTGGGGTCTGCAGTACCACTGGCTGACTATGGTGGCGTGTGTCTTCCAGCTCAAGTTACCACCTTTCAGCTACAGCTAATGGGAAGAAACTACACCCCTCTTATTTTCCCTCTCGTCTGCTGGTCGCTGCCAGATATAGTTTTGTAGTTCACTGCTTGTCTCTGGTTCTTGCCCTGTTCTGAATATTGATTCCCGTGTTTTAACCCCTGCCTGCTCTCTGACTACTTTTTGCTTGCCATTTCTGTACCTCCCTGCTATCTGCGGATTTTGACCTTAGCCTGAATGCTAACTACGCTCTTGTCTGCTGATTTTGTCCCTTTTCTGTATCTCCTTGTTTGACCCTGCCTGACAACTACTTTTCTTGGATTTGCAGCCTTCCACAGGTAGCGATCTCTGGGGCCCTGTAGTAATTTCAAATCCCTGTATAAGGGTTAAAGGGTTTTGGGGTTCTCGGGATCCTGCTTAGTGAGCGGCTTGACTCTAGTCCGTCCGTGACCTCCATCCTGAGACTGTGGTTCCAGGCAGACGTCACACCACTGCAGTCAATCACTGGCTGTAGCAGCTCACCACTGTAGCCAATCATTGAGGATCAGGCAGTATTGAAATGAGAGCATCAGAATATCAGTGAGGTGAGTATTCTTTTTTTAAATCATTTGCAGTAATATGAGAAAAAACAAAACTTCCCAGATAAACTTTTCAAGATGTCAGGCATAAAGCTTTATATGGCAGCTCATGGCGTCTGTACTGAGACATTCAGTTCTCATATGCAGCCGTGCATGCTATGTCAAATGGCCTTTGTATAGTGATGTACTCTTCTGAAAACAATTCTTCTCGTGCTCACATACTGCATCCAATAGAAAATACTATTATTTCTTTTTCTGTCAAATTACAGGATTCCAACATTAAAACATTATGTATGTTTCTGTATACAGTTAGAGGCACACAGAGGTGCATTACTTTCCCCTGTCTTTGGAAGGGCTGCATAGCCCTTTAAATAATTATTAGCTATGAAATAGTTATTTGGAATAAAAATGATCTACAATACAAAAAACATTAGTATTGTTAATTTATACTGATATTCCCAGTTATTTTTGAGTATTGCTGTAGAATTGAAAAGGAGAGAATCTTGCCACTTATCATCAACAATATATATACAGCGGGTGAAAAGTATTGTACATGTTAGTAATTTTGAAGGAGAATATACTTCTAAAGGTGCTATTGACATGAATTTCTAACCAGATGTCAGTAGCAACCCATCCAATCCACACAGGTAAAGAAATCAAACCATAGATGTCCATACATCTAGTAATCTGTAATAATGAGAAATGACCCAGGGAAAAAGTATTGAACACACTTACTGAAATTTATTTAATATGCCCCACTTTAATATGCCCCCATTTTGGCCCATTCTTCCACACAAACACTCTTCAAATACTGAAAATCCCGTGGGCTCTTTCTTTGAACTCTGAGCTTTAGTTCCGTCCATAAAATTTCTATTGGATTCAGGTCTGGTAATTGGGTGGGCCATGCTAGCAGATTTATTTTCGCTCTCTGAAACAAATTGAGAGTTTCCTTGGCTGTGTGTTTGAATCATTGTCTTGCTGAAATGTAAACCCTCATTTCATCTTTATCATCCTGGTAGATGGCAGCAAATTTTTATCAAGAATGTGTTGGTAGATTTGTCCAAACATCCTTCCTTCAATTACATGACATTTGCCAGTACCGTAATCTTAAAGGGAACCTGTCACCACTTTTTCGGCCTATAAGCTGCGGCCACTACCACCGGGCTCTTATATACAGCATTCTAACATGCTGTATATAAGAGCCCAGGCCAGGGGTATAACATAAAAAACACTTTATAATACTTACCTAACGGTCGCGTGGTGGGCCTAATGGGCGTCTCTGTTGTCCAGTGACGGCGCCTTCTCTTTGGGCCATCTTCATCCTCTTTCTGAAGCAACGGTGCATGACGCGTCTATGTCATACACACTCGCTGGTCCTGTGCAGGCGCACTACAATACTTTGATCTGCCCTGCTCAGGACCTGAATGCCAGCGAGTATGTATGACGTCGGATCCGTCATGCACCGCGGCTAGAGAAGAAGGAAAACAAAGATGGCCAAAAGAGGCGGCGCCGGTACCCGAGAATGGAGACGCCCATCAGGCCCACCGTGCGACCGTTAGGTAAGTATTATAAAGTGTTTTTTATGTTATACCCCCGGCCTGGGCTCTTATATACAGCATGTTAGAATGCTGTATATAAGAGCCCGGTGGTGGTGGCCGCAGTTTATAGTCCGAAAAAGTGGTGACAGGTTCCCTTTAAGAAAAAACCCTACACCATGATGTTCCAACTTCTGCACTTCTCTGCTGGTATGATGTTTTGGGGTGATATGCAATGCATTTTGGTCTCCAAACGTGGTGTGTATTATGGCATCTAAAGAGTTCAAATTTGGTCTCATCTGACCAGACTCCAGGGATTTCACAAGCTGGTTGAAATGTTGCTGAGCAAATGTTAAATGATCTTGAACATGCTTTTTATTCAGCAATGGAGTCTTACATGGTGAGCGTGCATACAGACCGTGGAGCTTGAGTACAGTGGTACCTCGCATAACGAGTAACCCTCTTAACGAGAATTTCGCTTAACAAGCAAAGCTTTCTGTAAATTTGTAACCCGCTTTACGAGAAAGCTTTGCTGTACGAGCGAAATTCTCACCGCTCACACTTCCGGTTTCGTCCATCCACCACACTCTGACCCGCACTTGCAGTCCACACAAACACACACATGTACACACAAACACACATGCACGCACACACATACAGTATTATGCTCACCTTACCTTCCGTTCCACCGCCGGTCTCATGGTTCTTGTAGTTCCCGGGTACATCGCGACGTCCTCACGGCGCACTACAAGACCCAGGAGGCCTGCGATGGAACGGAAGGTAAGGTGAGCATATAATATAACATAATATGTTTACCTTTCATTTCATCGCCGGCCTCCTGGGTGCTGTAGTTCGCCGTTCCGCTCCAGTCCACGCTGTGTATCTGCATCCATAGCGACGAGGGAGGAACTTCCTGTCATCGCTAATGAAAGGCAGAGCGCTGGCCAATCAGAGGCAAGCGGCTCTGCCTTTGACGTCAGCGCTCTGGCCGGGAACTTCCTGCTTCGTCGTTATGGTAACGCGTTACACAGCCCGGCCCCGTACCAGAGAACATCAAGTCCCAGCAGACCGCGATGGAACGGAAGGTAAGGTGAGCATATAATATGTGCGTGTGCGTGCGTGCATGTGTGTTTGTGTGTGTTTGTGCGTGTTTGTGTGTGTTTGTGCATGTGTGGAATGATAGAATAGGGGACCAGGATGGGGCATTTTAGAAGTTGTGGAACGGATCGTCAGCATTGCAATGATTTCCTATGGGAAATCTTGCTCTGCTGAACAAGTACCTTGATTAACAAGCACAGTCCCAGAACGGATTGTTCTCGTTAAGCAAGGTACCACTGTACATTACTTATTGTTTTCTTTGAAACAATTGTACCTCTTGGTTCCAGGTCTTTCTGTAGCTCTCCACAAGTGGTCCTTGTTTTTTGGACAACTCTTCTGATAATTATTTTCATTGCTGTCTGAAATCTTGGGAGTACCTGGTTGTGGCTGATTTATGGTGAAATAATGTTCTTTCCACTTCCGAATTATGGCCCCAACAGTGCTCACTGGATCTTTCAGTAGTTTAGAAATTCTTCTGTAAGCAATGCCATCAGTATATTTTGCAACAATAAGAGTAAGAAGGTCTGAGACAGCTCACTTGGTTTACTCATCATGCAATGTTTCTTGTGTGGCACCTTGGTAAAGAGACACCTTTTTATAGGCCACCAGCTGATATTATTTTTCACTAAGTGGCAAGATTGTTTTCTAATTACTGATAGATTTCAGCTGGTGTCTTGACTTTCCATGGCTTTTTGCACCTCTTTTCTTAATTTGTTCAATACTTGTTCCCTATGTCAATTCTCATTCACTAAATTTATGGACATCAATCATTTTATTTATTTGCCTGTGTGGATTGAAATATTTAGAAATATATTTACTTACGTTTTCAGTATTTCACCTGTTGTATATATACTGTATAAAAAAGGGAAGATTTCCAGCTGTTTGGCTGGAACCCTGTTTTATTAGAGATAATGGTAGGTTTCCCGTGCTGTGCTTTTATCAATTGTAGTCATTTGTCCTAAAGCATTGCTGCTGTACTCATAGGTCACCCCATTTATCAATGTGGGAGATACTGTAGGTTTGTCCTTTTTATATCCAGCTATTACTGTAGCAATTTGACGGACAATGCTGTTTAATTGCAACTTAAGCAGAAATATCCGTCTTCATTGTCCAGCAGAATTTGCACATGAATAAGAGATCAGTGTTGTGATTTGCTTGCAAATCAGACGGGAATCTCAGATGACTGCTTCCTTTCAATGCACTAACCATATTCAACACCTCCAGAGTTTAAGTGTGAAATGAATACTTTCAGATTAAAAGAGACCCAATAAACAGCGACACTCTTTCTGTCAGCAGCACAGCTTGCCACCCACACTCTGAATGAAAGACACTTAGAACAGGGCTGCTTTCATATTACCCTGGAATACGTAACGCAAATGAGCTGAATGATCCATTTCTCTGCCATCCTTGATAGTTAACTGGAATCACTTGCTGGGTCTTGCTGTGTTTGGTGAAAAATAAAATAAAATAAAAGAATAAAAAATACATTTTACACTAGTTTTCAAAGATATTGAAAAACACTAAACATAAAAACAACAAAGGCAATTACAACATACAGTTAGGTCCAGAAATATTTGGACAGTGACACAATTTTCGCGAGTTGGGCTCTACATGCCACCACATTGGATTTGAAATGAAACCTCTACAACAGAATTCAAGTGCAGATTGTAACGTTTAATTTGAGGGTTTGAACAAAAATATCTGATAGAAATTGTAGGAATTGTACACATTTCTTTACAAACACTCCACATTTTAGGAGGTCAAAAGTAATTGGACAAATAAACCAAACCCAAACAAAATATTTTTATTTTCAATATTTTGTTGCGAATCCTTTGGAGGCAATCACTGCCTTAAGTCTGGAACCCATGGACATCACCAAACGCTGGGTTTCCTCCTTCTTAATGCTTTGCCAGGCCTTTACAGCTGCAGCCTTCAGGTCTTGCTTGTTTGTGGGTCTTTCCGTCTTAAGTCTGGATTTGAGCAAGTGAAATGCATGCTCAATTGGGTTAAGATCTGGTGATTGACTTGGCCATTGCAGAATGTTCCACTTTTTTGCACTCATGAACTCCTGGGTAGCTTTGGCTGTATGCTTGGGGTCATTGTCCATCTGTACTATGAAGCGCCGTCCGATCAACTTTGCGGCATTTGGCTGAATCTGGGCTGAAAGTATATCCCGGTACACTTCAGAATTCATCCGGCTACTCTTGTCTGCTGTTATGTCATCAATAAACACAAGTGACCCAGTGCCATTGAAAGCCATGCATGCCCATGCCATCACGTTGCCTCCACCATGTTTTACAGAGAATGTGGTGTGCCTTGGATCATGTGCCGTTCCCTTTCTTCTCCAAACTTTTTTCTTCCCATCATTCTGGTACAGGTTGACCTTTGTCTCATCTGTCCATAGAATACTTTTCCAGAACTGAGCTGGCTTCATGAGGTGTTTTTCAGCAAATTTAACTCTGGCCTGTCTATTTTTGGAATTGATGAATGGTTTGCATCTAGATGTGAACCCTTTGTATTTACTTTCATGGAGTCTTCTCTTTACTGTTGACTTAGAGACAGATACACCTACTTCACTGAGAGTGTTCTGGACTTCAGTTGATGTTGTGAACGGGTTCTTCTTCACCAAAGAAAGTATGCGGCGATCATCCACCACTGTTGTCATCCGTGGACGCCCAGGCCTTTTTGAGTTCCCAAGCTCACCAGTCAATTCCTTTTTTCTCAGAATGTACCCGACTGTTGATTTTGCTACTCCAAGCATGTCTGCTATCTCTCTGATGGATTTTTTCTTTTTTTTCAGCCTCAGGATGTTCTGCTTCACCTCAATTGAGAGTTCCTTAGACCGCATGTTGTCTGGTCACAGCAACAGCTTGCAAATGCAAAACCACACACCTGTAATCAACCCCAGACCTTTTAACTACTTCATTGATTACAGGTTAACGAGGGAGACGCCTTCAGAGTTAATTGCAGCCCTTAGAGTCCCTTGTCCAATTACTTTTGGTCCCTTGAAAAAGAGGAGGCTATGCATTACAGAGCTATGATTCCTAAACCCTTTCTCCGATTTGGATGTGAAAACTCTCATATTGCAGCTGGGAGTGTGCACTTTCAGCCCATATTATATATATAATTGTATTTCTGAACATGTTTTTGTAAACAGCTAAAATAACAAAACTTGTGTCACTGTCCAAATATTTCTGGCCCTAACTGTATGCACCGTTTATTATAATGCCTGTATAATGTGTGTTGGAGGTGATAATTTTTATTTTGGATATCACGGACCATGATATTGACAACCTATTCTTAAGGCCGCTTTACACGCTGCGACATTGCTCAAGCGATCTTGTTGGGGTCACGGAATTTGTGACGCACATCCGGCCGCTTCAGCGATGTCGTTTCGTGTGACACCTATGAGCGATTTTGAAACTTCGCAAAAACGTTCAAAATCGCTCATCGGTGACATGCCCCCCTACTCTCGATTATCGCTGCTGCTGCAGCTAGCGATGTAGTTCCTCGTTGCTGTGGCAGCACACATCGCTATGTGTGACACTGCAGGAACGAGGAAGCTCACCTTACCTGCGTCCTTCCCGCAATGAGGAAGGAAGGAGGTGGGCTGGATGTTACGGCCGCTCATCTCCGCCCCTCCGCTTCTATTGGGCGGCGGTTCAGTGACGATGCTGTGACGTCGCTGTGACGCTGAACGAACCGCCCCCCTTAGAAAGGAGGCGGTTTGCCGGTCACAGCAACGTCGCTAGGCAGGTAAGTATGTGTGACGGGTCCGCACGATGTTTTGCGCCACGGACAGCGATTTGCCCATGTCGCACAACCGATGGGGGCGGGTACGCACGCTAGCGATATCGGTCACGATACCGCAGCGTGTAAAGCGGCCTTTAGGATGGGTCATCAATTTTAGGTTGTTGTGAGTCCCACTGATCAGCCCTTATTATCTATGGTAGTGGGCAGATGTACACTGTGTATATGTAAGGAGGTACACCTATGGTTGTGTTTCCCCCCGAAGACACCAATGCTGTGTAATATAATGCATGATAGAGTTATTAATATAAGATAGTAATGAATAATGTGTAGGACGTAGCAGTGTTGATAATGTAATGTTTAATGTTCCTGTATAATGTAAGGCATAGCAGTGTTATGTAGGGTGTGATAATTAAAGAGCATTATAGCGTGTGTATAGAAATATAGGTAAAAGGGCATGTCTGCTCAGTTACAAACTGTAGGGACAGATGTGCCGCCCCTGCAGCGGTCAAACCGCTCGGATCCGGGGGGAGTTTGCTGGGGATCGAGGGTCTCCGGACCCGGGGGCTCGTGACCACTCGAATGTAAAGGGGGGTATTTACAGGGGATAAAAGTTTGTGACACCACCCGTTGTTCGCGGTAAGGGGAGTACAGCCGCTGCCGATGGGAGTACCCGGGGGAGATAGAGTGGGGCAGCCAGATGATGTTTCCCTCCACGGGTAGGGGAGGCCCTGGGATTCTGGGATGGTGGAACGCTGGTGGTGTTGGGGAGCGCAGGGCTGGTTGGAAGCAGGGGAGGACCATGTACTCACTCAGGCAGTGTTGGTGATGATGTCACCGCAAAGCAGACTCTGACAACAAGGTAAACCAAGTCTCTGGGTGCCGCTGCCCTCTTGGGGGAGCCCGTCTGGGTATCCGTCCCCTATAGTACTGCTGGGTGGTCCGGAGCCTGTCTCCGTGCACAAATTAGAAGTGTTCTGGTGGCCCGTTGGCATAAAGCTGTCCGGGCCCCGCTCCCTACTTATTGGTAGTGGATATGTGCTCTCAAGGGCTCATGCTTGGGATTTATGTGGGCTGCTTGGGTTGGAAAGCCCTATCTCCCTGTTACGCAAGTGCCCCTGATCTTCGAGCTTCTTGATGACAGTCCATAAAGTCACTATCCACTGTAGGTTAATTGCCGGGTTGCCTGAAGCTACTCCCCAACCTAGGGTCCAGTACCCCACCGTGCTTTCGGTCCCGGACCGTTTATTAGACTCAGATGCCTCCCGTCCTCCAAGACCAGGCCCAGGCACCCAGCCTCAATACCCTGCAACCAGGTCTCCGACTCCTCCTGCCCAGACCACCGTCTGCGACCCAACCTCTAACTCCCAGGGAGCCACATACTCCCCCAGCTCCTTACTGCTCGAGAGCTACCACTGTTCTTCAGGGAGCTGCTTCTCCCAGCTCCTCACTCTCTGGGAGCTACTTCTATTCTACTCTACTTCCCTCCCACCAGTCTACCTGACCCCTAGGTGGGCGGCCCTATTCCAGCTCTGCAGCCCACTGGTGTGTCTAACAGGGTGTGGTGTAAGGTGTGGTTGGGATTTGGATGCGGATGGAGGCAGCACTATAGGTTGGGAACCCAGAACCATGGGGGGTTGAGTCCTGCACTAAGAGATAAAGAACGTGCAGTACCCTGTGACGCCCTAACTAGTCCAGGGGCGTCACACAGACATTGTTAATATTGGCACTAGCCCATAGGGGAGGGGTTAGCATGCAGGGAAATACACAGGTTTCCTTCTGAAACTCCAGACAGGGACTAGTTTGCAGCTAGAGCAGATGTGATTGTGAGTGCTCAAAGGTATCCCTTCAGATAAGGAGACTGGAGCCAGGGACAGCGAGAGAAAGGGTGTGAAAGGAACACAAAGTATCCAATGTAGTCAATTCCAGGAGACCTGGCTGGGGTAATCGGTTCTTCATACACAACGCTTACCATCATGGGCCCCAGACAGTCTACAAAAGGTGAAGGGCCTTATCACATAGTACGTGAGATGAAAAGGGAACCTTGGGTGGGCATTCCATCTGTAACATGAGGCTAGGGTTCAGCCATAGTGGCAACTTATCTCCTTGGCAAGGGGAACTGGATGCGGAGTCACAGAAAGGGATGGAATGACTCTCCTGAACAGTACGGTGATGTTAAGCTGGGTTGTGGTGAAACAATCAAGAATAATGAGAACAAAAACTACTAGGTTGGCAGGAGTGGAGGGACAATTGGTGATGATGCTTCACATTGAGCAAGGAACGTCCTAGAAGATGTATACCTGCTATTTCCTGTGTATTGTGTTTGTCAAGTTACTTTCAAGTAAAAGACCGTGTTAAGAATTGGCATTCTCCTTCTGTGCTTAAGTTAACATCTGGTCCTGGCCAGCCAAAGCCATTGGCAGAGTGTGAAGTGCACGGGCGAATCCCCCTCACAACACAAGTCCAGACACCCAGCCATGACCACCCAATCTTTCTTGCAGTTTGCGTAGGTTACTATGACAAGATTAAAGGGACCCTTCTATTAGAAAGATTTTTTGTCTTCAAATTCAGTATTCACAAGTCAAGATTTTTTTGGCGTTTTGTTTTTATTTTGGTAGTTTAATTTTACTGAAAGTGGTTTACAAGGGAGCTACTGTACCTTACATACAGGAATGAGGCAGAATGAGCATCTTTTCTCAGGTAGAGGTTTGAGTTATCTCTCAGGTGGTGCATTAATCCTTCCTGTTTCTGATTTTAACCAACTACAGTGTCATAATGTGCTGTGTGTGCTGTGTATTTTTGCAGGTGAGGGATTGTGTTCCCCCAGGCAGATGCCATTATATATTATATAATATAGAGTAGGACCCCCCTATTGAGATTTGCCATGACGTGGCAGGGGTGGCTCAAATTATTGATCAATTGTTTGCGAAAAATCTAATTTTCACTATAGTACAGTAGGAATAAATTTGTGAATTTTACACTTTTTATTTGTTGCATGCCATTCATAAGCACTTCTGGCTCCCCCCACTCTATAATGATTTATTGGTTTGGTGGCTGACCCCCACTATGCCGTCTACGCCCTGTGTGGTTTGCAAATTCCTTCTGCCACTATCAAAACAAATGTTTGCGGCTGTTCACACACAACCACCTCACCCTGTTCCACAGGCATCATTAATTAAGCAGCATTTACATGGGCCTGCTCCGCCTTTATCCATGGCTGCTGGTCTGACACTGTGAGGGCCAGTTCTAACATTGTGCTGGTGTGTGTGGCCTTGCTCCATATGCTGGCACCTGCACTGCCTTTATTTGCAGTTGTCTGTCTTTGCAACATGGGAGCAGTTCTGAGATGTCACAGGTATATGTGTTGCTTTTATATGGTTCTGCTTATTAAAATATTTAGGAGGCCGTATGGCACAATAGTAAATTGTATAATATAGAGTAGGACCCCCCCTATTGAGATTTACCGTGATGTGGCAGGGGTGGCTCAAATTATGGATCAATTGTTTGCGAAAAATCTCATTTTGCATTATAGTACAGTAGGAATGAATTTGTGAATTTTACACTTTTTATTTGTTGCATGCCATTCATAGGCAGTGCTGGCTTCCCCCTCTCTATAATGATTCTATGAAGGTGCACCTTGTTCCTGACTCCCCTTGCAGACCCCAAAAATAATTTTATAAAATTTGACCACCACATATGCAAATGACCTGTTCTGGTCGTATGGGCGTGCTCTTTTTCAGGTCCTGTCCCCCCCCCCCCGCCGCTGTTTGTGTGACGCCCTGGACTAGCCAGGTTGTCACCTCCCTCCGGGTTTGATGTTCACACCAGGGGGCGGAGCCAGGCGGTTGGCTCCGCCCACCGAGGAGTTCACAGGCCTTGAGGCGGGAAGAACAGTGCAGTTCCCCGTGGGGAGCACAAGAGTAGTCTAGTCTTAACAGTGAAGTGAAGTGGAGTGAAGTTCAAGGGCAGACCTGTGCCTAGGTCTGCCATAGTCTACACAGGTGTCTGGGTTGGAGCCCAGTCACCTCTGGCAAGGAGACAGATGGTGGTGGTCGCCTGGAGGAGCTGGGATTACAGCCGGTGGAACCGTAGGGACCGGGGACGGGCGGTGGCCCACTGGTACCGAACCGGGGAACTGATTGGAAACCGGAGCACCAGGAGGGGTACTCAGACCCAGTATGAGGCCCAGAAACAACTGGGCTGAGTCAAATCAACTGATTGAGGACTGGACTTTAGGACCTATCCCACCTAAGACCCGACTGAAGACAACAGCCCAACCATTAGGGTAATGCCACCGCCCAGGCATAGAGACCCGAGGGGCCAGCGTCTGCGGGCAAAGAGGGCTCTCCCGGCACATACCAAGCCGGGGAGCGGACTACCGTTGCTCAGGCATAGGAGTCGACGTTTTCAACATAAGTAAAGTGCAGGAGAAAGGCGGAAACCACCAACTTGTTAAGGGGAAAACTGCAGCCGGCTGCGGGCACCATTCGCCATCTTGTTTGGTTTACCAGAGACTCCAGTGTGTTTGTGATAGTGAGTACAACAGTGCCTCCGGGCCACGCGCCGCGCCGCACTGCACCGACACCCCATGGCTCATCCATTTCCCCGCCTCAGCACCTTCCCTTGGGCCCCCGGGACCATCATTCCCCCTACCCACGGAGGGGTCAACACCAAGCTGCGCAACACCGTCCCCGGGAGCCTAGTCAACGGCAGCAGTGGTGTCCATCTCATTCATCACAACTTGGGGGTGGCGTCACAAACTCAAATCCCCCCTACAAACAACCGTGGCTCCAGCCATGGACCTCCCCTACCGAAGTCCCTACGTGTAGCGCCAACACCCCTTTCAGAGCGACGTGACCCCCGGGTCCGTGAGGAGCTCGAGCCACCCACCAACGAGCACGGATCCGAGCGGCTCGGCAGCCGGCCGAGCCCCAGGGCGGCACATTTGCAGTCCTCCTTTGATGATTGACGCGCCTGACGTCTCCGTCATCATCCACGTACTGGGCTGAATCTCGCGCCTGCGCAGTCATTCGCTGCTCACGCAAGCGCACTTTGCTCTGCCCCAATGCGGGCAGAGCTGAAAACATAGGTGCGCTTGCATGAGACTGTGAGCTCTCTGTGCAGACGCGAGATTGTGAGCGAGCTCACAGTCTAGCACAAGCGCACCTATGTTTTCGTCTCTGCCCGCAATGGGGCAGTGTGAAGTGCGCCTGTGTGAGCAGGGAATGACTGTGCAGGCGCAAGATTCAGCCCAGTATGTGGATGATGACAGCGGCGTCAGGCACGTCAATCATCAAAGGAGAACGGCAAACAGCGGTAGGAGGGCGGGACAGGAGCCGAAAAAGAGCAAGCCTATCCGACCAGAACAGGTCATTTGCATATGTGGCGATCAAATTTTATAAAGTTATTTTTGGGGTCTGCAAGGGGAGTCAGGAACAAGGTGCACCTTCATAGAATGCAGCCCAGGAGCTACAGAAGGTGATACTTTTGGGTCAATACTGAAAAAAATGGTGACAGGTTCCCTTTAAGTCCCATTTAGTTTTATTATTCCTGTATTTTATCAATATATTATACATACAAATGTTCAAATTTTAAAGTTTCTAGTTTGTGTCCATTTGTATTTTTGAACCTTGGGGTTCTGGTTTATACAGTGGTGGCTGTGCTTCTTATACAGACCACCAACCCCCGTGGTATGAATCTCCTCTGGTTTCTGCCCTGTAGTCACTTTTGCAGAAATGCGCAAAGGAATTTTTCCCATGGTCTTGAACTCGATTCACCTTTCGGTGCCTGCGCAGTAACTCTATTTCGGCTTTCACTCCACAAGAGATTGCACTTCAGTGGTCAATGTTTCTGTATTGTAAAATGTAAAATAATGGTTTTCAAGCATATGATGTACATTATTCAGACACTAATACAATATTTTTGCACTTTAATTTATTCCCATCACGATCCATAGCACCTATGACTTTCCATTGCCGCATTTGGTATTGCTCTCAGCGTTTCAAGTGTCCGGTTTGCAACGTCTATGAATTTAAATATTTTATTTATTTAGTTAAATTATTAATATTTTTTTACATAATTCAATGTGTAATGTGAGTTCAATGAATCCTGATTCATTGTAATAAATTTTACACCACAATTTCACTTCTTTTATTAATTATCACACAATATATCACACTTGAGATTCTTTTCTCTAGTGATTTTTTTCTACAGCAGTTCTTTAGCCTGTGTGATGGTCTAGGCCCCCCACCCTGCAGTAAACCCCTTAGTAAACTAACAACCAGGAGATTGAATCCCCTTACTTTTTTTTTTTTTTTTTATGGAACCGGAATCGGTTTTATTTAGTTCCAATTGATTTTTTACTTTTATTCTATTTCCTTCACTTAATTATGTGTTTTTCAACTTTTTTAAAGTATACCGGTGCCTTAAAATGTTCTGTTTTTATATATAAGATTTTAATTTTTATATTTCTGTGATGTGACGATTTCAAGTCCGTTTTACTTGCCCGCTTTGTTTTTTAATCTAAAGGTAAGTCTCATACATAGCTTTGATTCTGTAACCTGTATACAGTCATTTCTTTTGTCTTAATGAAGAAGACTTGTTATCTGAAACGCGTAGACTGAGAAAATATGAGGTTTCTAAAATCGCCATCTGAATTTTCTGCAGCAGTGCGGCATTAATCCCTTCTTTTCTATATTACTTGGCAATATCTCAACATGGGGCTGTGGCAGCCATTTCTCTTATGTACGATGCAGTTGCTGTGACTTCTCACAACTCAATAAAGTGAGCCTTATCCTACTGTCATCCTCCTGGTTTACTAGGGTAAGACCCTACTACGGTTCTTTTTTCTCCAGGTTCTACAGGTAACAGGTCAAGACAGAGCAGAATGTGAAACGAAGCGAGAACCCTGGGCAGGATTTCCAAAATCTCAGGAAGCATGAAGCTGAGACCGGCCATATTGGCAACTTATACCTTTAAGAGGGAGAATAAGACGGGGACACGAGGGACTAAAAAATAACTTTCCTGGACTTTAATGTGGTGATTGGCTTGGTTCTGGTAGAGCAGATGGGACTAAAGGAGGTTGGAACCGGTGAAGCAAAGGAAGTGAGGAGAGTTTGTCTTGAGATACTCTGTGCTAACATACCAGAAGATGTGTGTCCACTATCTTATGTACACAGTTGATATCAAGGTACTGCTGAGTAAAATCATGTTTTTAAAGAAATGTTGGTCTCGCTTGATGAACTGGTTAACATCTGGTCCTGGGCAGCCTGAGTCAATAGCATCGTGCGACCTACAAAGGTGTGTCGCTTCCTTAATGCAACACATACACCCAGCCAAGGTGCTGAAGATGCAGACTTTGCCCACAACTACCACCATGCACAACAGTACACTACTACACAGGAATGTTTTACAGAAATTAAACCCCTTTTAGATGCCCCAGGGCTGTGGGGTACTCTGTCCCGGGCGTGTGGTGCGCAGGAATAACGGTCGTGGTCGCGGCCGATGCCCGGTTCCGTGACCCTGGGGGTCGCTCAGATAACAGGAGTGAAAAATAAAAGAAAATAAAATGAGTTTTCGACTATGCCACTTGCAGTGTGCGGCCAGGTTATTGAAGCCGCTGCTGCAGGGTCCTGTTGGGGCTGGTGGCGTAATGCAGCTTAGGTGTTTTGGGCCCAAGCAGGGCTAGGCCCCAGCAGTGAATGATGAAGGGGCTATAGTAGGGGACAGTCAGTGTATGTATACGGAGGCAAAAAGGAAACAGTCCACACTGGTATTGCAGTTTCAACTTGCATTTTTACTTTGGCTTGGTACCTGGACACACTGGTGCCGGTTTCAAGTGTTCCCGCTCCCCTTGATCTCCGTGCCAGCTGTGACCTAGAGTAGCTGTCCTCCATGCACACTTGTTGGTAGTGGGCTCCCGTGGCTTCAAGCTTCTAGGGGAGCTCCTCTGTTTCAGTCTTGGTCCTATTGCAGGCAGCCTGGACTATTTAGTGGGTGGATTCTGTCCCTAATCCCAGGTCCCCACTTTGATGCTGATGCTTCAGACTCTTGGGTTGGTGAGGGACCCTGGAGATGCCCTCACCCGGCAGATATAACAGTTGACCATAAAGTGTCCTCCTATCCTAGGGCCTGCCCCTCGCCTTGTGCTGAGTCCTGTGAGCCTTGGTTCCATACTTCCACAGGTGCCCCGCGGTTCCTGGAGTCCTATACTTCCACAGGTAACTCACGGTTCCTGGAGTCCCAGTTCCTAACTCCACAATCCTTGTCTCCTTTACAGCATCCCGTTCTTACTTTAGGCCTTTTCACCTTTTCTTCTTTACTTCACTCCTCACTCTTTCACTCCTAACTCTTCCCACTCCTTCACTTCTAACTCTCCTTACTCCTTCACTTCTAACTCTCCTCTTCTCTTCCTCCCGCCAACTTCCCAACTGACCACTGGCCCCTCTCCTCACTGGGTCGTTCCCTACAGATTGGGTGGCAGTTAGCCAATAAGCGCCCATCCCTTTTACCTGTTGCTAGGCAGTCTCCCAGTCTGGAATTGGGGTTATGTATGTGGCCTGAGGGTGCTGGTGTGTTGACTGGCATGGATATTCCGGGGTTTGGGTTTCCACAGTTCACATTTATTTATGGCACCTGAGACCTCATGGGTGCTACATCCCTAATTGACAAAAAAGGTTCTATCCCTAAAAGTGTCTCAGAATTCTTTTTAACGAAGGGACTGCCTTACCCTCTTTTGTGTGGGATGTGATGAAAACTTATCTCCATGGTATAGTCATCAAGGGTTTTAACACCCCCAAGGCTAAATTATACAGTATAGGGACACACTCTTACACTCAGAAATAAAATAAGCGGAAGCAGCTCTTCTGTCAAACCCATCTCTGCTTCATAAAATAAGTTATGTAAAGCACAATTCAACCTCAAAACACATTTTTGAAGCGGAGAGAAAGTTTTAGAGAAGCAGAGATTCTTTGGAGAAGGGGCAAAAGTCATTTGCTATCCAGAATCGCTTTGCACAATAACCATCATCATACATTTCCTCTTTAAATATTGTAGAACGAAAGGAAACCTATTATTCCCAGGGAATCTTACATATATTGGAAGAGTTTTACTTCAACTTGTAAACTTCTAAGGCTTCCCCATCTGATGCTTCTATTATAGACTTCATTAGGTAGGCTGGATTACCAAAACTAACAGGGGAACCTAAAATAATGCTAGATGCGGCCCTCTCATTGGAAGAACTAGAAGAGGCAGTAGGGTCCATGACAAACTAAAAAGCCCCAGGGGGTGGATGAGCTTCCCTCTGAGTTTTTCAAACAGTCTGGTGATATATTGTTATCAAAACTTTTAAAGGTTTTCTGCAGGGCCATAGAGACGGGTTCGTTACCAAACTCTATGCAAGAAGCAATAATTGTAGTCCTGCCTAAAGCAGGTAAAGATCTGAAGCTAGCAGAGTCATATAGACTTATTTCTCTCTTGACAACAATTAATTTTGGTTAAGGTATTATCTAAGGGCCTAAGCAAGGTGATTACATATTTAATACACATTGATTACACAGGTTTCGTGCCAGAACAATTGATATTAATAAATATTAGAGTGCTGCTCATCTGATCAGCAGAAATAAATAAAAAATGTAAAAAAAAAACTTTGAAAAAAATAAAAACCCTAAAAGTTGAAATCACCTCCTTAAGCCGTATTGAAAATAGAAGAGTGCAAAAATAAAAAATACACATATCTAGCAAAATTTAAAATCAATTAATCTGATGGCTATACGGCGTAGCGAGAAAAAAGTTCCAAATGCCAAGATTACATTTTTTGGTTGCAGCAACATTTCTTTAAAATGGAATAACAGGCGATCAAAACATCGCATCTACACAAAAATGGTGTAATAAAAAACGTCAGTTCAAGACTCAAAAAATAACCCATCGCTGAGCCCCAGATCCCAAAAAATTAGATCGTTACGGGTCTCTGAAAATGGCGACAAAAGCACAACTTTTTTTTAGACAAATTTGTGAATTGTTTTCACCATTTAGATAAAAGTATACATCTTTAGTATCAACAAACGTTCAATTTATCTACCGTATATATCTAATATACAAAGCTGAGTATAAGTATGTGTGTATGTATGTATGTGTGTGTGCGTGTGTATGTCCGCTAAAGGAATCCGCACTGTCACATTTACAATCACAAAATTTTGCACAGACGCCCCATGTGACCCAGGGAACGTCATAGAACTATGTTTTGACAGGAAAATGTAACCCATGCTTTACAGTTACTCTTCAAAAAAACTGCCTCCATTAGACTGAATGGAGCTGGGAGCTGCAAGTTATTAATAGCAGCTGTGGTTGGTTGATATAGGAACAAAGAAAATTCATAGTATAAGAAGCTTATGTGTGAGGTAATATGATGTTGGTGGAGAGAAAGACACAGACAGACACAGACTGAGAGACAGATAGAGACAGACAGACAGGCACAGACAGACAGAGAAAGAGACAAGGACAAATGGACAGAGACAGATAGGAAAAAAAGCCAACAAACAGAAAGAGAGACAGAAAGACACACAAGGAAAGAGACAGACGGGAAAAGAGACAAATGTGGAAAGAGCGAGATGGGGAAAGTGACAGAGACAGACAGAAAGAGACAGACGGGGAAAGAGACAGATGGGGAAAGAGACAGATGGGGAAGAGACAGACTGGGAAAGAGACAGACAGAGGAAGAGACAGACGGGGAAAGAGACAGACGGGGAAAGAGACAGACGGGGAAGAGACAGACTGGGAAAGAGACAGACGGAGGAAGAGACAGACGGGGAAAGAGACAGACGGGAAAGAGACAGACGGGGAAAGAGACAGACTGGAAAAGAGACAGATGGGGAAAGAGACAGACGGGGAAGAGACAGACGAGGAAGAGACAGACGAAGAAGAGATAGACGAAGAAGAGAGAGATGGGGGAAGAGACAGTCGGAGGAAGAAACAGACAGAGAGAGACAGACAGAGACAGACCTGGAAAGAGACAGATGGGGAAAGAGACAGGCAGGGAAAGAGACTGACAGACAGACACAGATATAGAGTGAGACAGACACAGAGAGAGAGACAGACAGACATAGAGAGAGACAGACAGACATAGAGAGAGAGACTCTGGTTAGAGCCTGTTTGTGCTCTCCACTGAAGAGAGTAGTAAACACTGTTGTAGGAAATCTTCAGTTTCTTGGCAATTTTGGTAATATGATGTCAGTGGAGAGACAGACACAGACAGACACAGACTGAGAGACAGATAGAGACAGACAGACAGGCACAGACAGACAGAGAAAGAGACAAGGACAAACAGACAGAGACAGATAGGAAAAAAAGCCAACAAACAGAAAGAGAGACAGAAAGACACACAAGGAAAGAGACAGACGGGGAAAGAGACAGACCTGGAAAGAGACAGATGGGGAAAGAGACAGACGGGGAAAGAGACAGATGGGGAAAGAGACAGGCAGGGAAAGAGACTGACAGACAGACACAGATATAGAGAGAGACAGACACAGAGATAGAGAGAGACAGACAGACATAGAGAGAGACAGACAGACATAGAGAGAGAGAGACTCTGGTTAGAGCCTGTTTGTGCTCTCCACTGAAGAGAGTAGAAAACACTGTTGTAGGAAATCTTCAGTTTCTTGGCAATTTTTCACATGGAATATCCTTCATTTCTAAGAATAAGAATAGACTGTCGAGTTTCACATGAAAGTTCTCTTTTTCTGGCCATGTTGAGAGTCTAATGGAACAAACAGATCTAATGCTCCAGATTCTCAACTAGCTCAAAGGAAGGTCAGTTTTATAGCTTCTCTAATCAGCAAAACTGTTTTCAACTGTGCTAACATACTTGCACAAGGGTTTTCAAGGGATTTGTAAATATCCATTAGCCTTCTAACACAGTCAGCAAACACAATGTACCATTAGAACACTGGAGTCGTGGTTGTTGGAAATGGGCCTCTATACACCTATGTAGAGATTGCATTCAAAACCAGATGTTTGCAGCTAGAATAGTCATTTACACATTAGCAATGTATAGAGTGTAGCTCTGTTTAATTTAATGTTACCTTAATTGAAAAAATGTGCTTTCCTTTCAAAAACAAGGAAATATCTAAGTAACCCTATACTTTTGAACTGTAGTGTGTGTGTGTGTGTGTGTGTGTATATATATAGATATATATATATATATATATATATATACAGTACAGACCAAAAGTTTGGACACACCTTCTCATTCAATGAGTTTTCTTTATTTTCAGGACTCTGAAAATTGTAGATTCACATTGAAGGCATGAAAACTATGAATTAAAACATGTGGAATGAAATACTTAAAAAAGTGTGAAACAACTGAAAATATGTCTTATATTCTAGGTTCTTCAAAGTAGCCACCTTTTGCTTGCATTACTACTTTACTACTTTGCACACTCTTGGCATTCTCTTGATGAGCTTGAAGGGGTAGTCACCGGAAATGGTTTTCCAACAGTCTTGAAGGAGTTCCCAGAGATGCTTAGCACTTGTTGGCCCTTTTGCATTCACTCTGCGGTCCAGCTCACCCCAAACAATCTCGATTGGGTTCAAGTCTGGTGACTGTGGAGACCAGGTCATCTGGCGTAGCACCCCATCACTCTCCTTCTTAGTCAAATAGCCCTTATACAGCCTGGAGGTGTGTTTGGGGTCATTGTCCTGTTGAAAAATAAATGATTGTCTAACTAAACGCAAACCCGATGGAATAGCATGCTGCTGCAAAATGCTGTGGTAGGCATGCTGGTTCTGTATGCCTTCAATTTTGAATAAATCCCCAACAGTGTCAGCAGCAAAGCACCCCCACACCATCACACCTCCTCCTCCATGCTTGACAGTGGGAACCAGCCATGTAGAGTCCATTCGTTCACCTTTTCTACAAAGACACGGTGGTTAGATCCAAAGATCTCAAATTTGGACTCATCAGACCAAAGCACAGATTTACACTGGTCTAATGTCCATTCCTTTTGTGTTCTTTAGCCCAAACAAGTCTCTTCTGCTTGTTGCCTTTCCTTAGCAGTGGTTTCCTAGCAGCTATATTACCATGAAGGCCTGCTGCACAAAATCTCCTCTTAACAGTTGTTGTAGAGATGAGAAGGTATGTCCAAACTTTTGATCTGTACTGTAGATATATATATATATATATATATATATATATATATATATATATATATATATATACACTCGGTTGAAACCAGAAGTTTACATCCACTATCTAAAATGACACATACAGTATGTGTGTTTTTTTCACTATCTGACATGAAATCAGGATAATCCTTTCCCGTCTTAGGTCAATTAGGAACCAAAATTATTCCGTCCTTTGCAAAGTTTAAAGTTCTGCCCAATTCCTGCCTAATTTCTAGAGTAAGTTAATCTTCTCTGATGAGTCAAATTTTCAGCTTTGCCCAACACCTGGTTGTCTAATGGTTAGACGGAGACATGTAGAGGTGTACAAGCCACAGTGTCTTGCACCCATTGTGAAATTTGGTGGAGGATCGGTGATGATCTGGTAATAGCTTCAGGAAGGCTGGAATTGGGCAGATTAAACTTTGCGACTTCCAAAGAACAGGTGTTGGGCAAAGCTGAAAATTAGACTCATCAGAGAAGATTACCTTACTCTAGAAATTGGGCAGGATTTGGGCAGATTAAACTTTGCAAAGGATGGATGAATCAAGCCGTATACATGGTTATCCTGGAAAAACAGTTGCTTCCTGCTGCTCAGGCAATGTTCCCCATCTCTGAGGACTAGTTTTTCCAGCATGACAATGCGCCATGCCACACAGCTAGGTCAATCAATGTGTGGATGAAGGACCACCATATCAAAACCATGTCATGGCCAGCCCAATCTCCAGACCTGAACCCCATTGAAAACCTCTGGAATGTAATCAAGAAGAAGATGGATAGTCACAGGCCATCAAACAAAGAAGAACTGCTTAAATTTTTGCACCAGAAGTGGCATAAGGTTACCCAAAAGCAGTGTGAAAGACTGGTGGAAAGCATGCCAAGACGTATGAAAGCTGTGATTAAAAATCATGGTTATTTCACAAAATATTGATTTCTGAATTCTTCCTGAGTTAAAACATTAGTATTGTTGTTTTTAAATGATTATGAACTTGTTTTCTTTGCATTAGTTGAGGTATGAAAGCAATGCATTGTTTTGTTTTCTTTGACCATTTCTCATTTTCAGAAAATAAATACAAAATTTATTACTTGGAAATTCGGAGACGTTGTCAGTAGTTTATAGAATAAAAGAACAATTTACATTTTACTAAAAAATATACCTATAAAGAGAAAAATCAGAAAAACTTTCAATTTTGCAGTGGCCTCTTAATTTATGCCAGAGCTGTATCTATACGTACACATGTTATATCCATTAAGAATGTTACAAATAACAGAGTAAAATAGAATAGAGCAAAACCATGGCCATAACTGGCTAAAAGCAACTCAAAGCATTCATGAAAAATGCAGAGGACACAAGAGTTGATGCTTAACTGCAAATAATTTTATTAGACCACAAGAGTACAAGGTGCAAAGTGCAATCAATAAAATCAAATTACAACAAACTAAAATAAAGGAAGATAGCGGTAGAGGTACATGAGAGCCAGGAAAGGGCTCACAACTTATAATTACTCTACTTTTTTCACAAAAGACATGGTATCAAGAGATAGTAGTAATTAATGATGAGCAAACTCATGGATATTCAAGTTTCAATATGCAAAAAAACATATTAATAGTTCCAGTATACATATACATTAAGACCTATAAAGAAAATAACTGAAACACATAATGTAAAGGAATAATTTTTTTATTATGATAGAAAAAGATTGTTAAAATAAAAACATGAAAATAGAGAGGGTAGAGAGAATGCACAGAGAATAAATAAATAACCCTGAATTGGTCACCTGTCAGTATAAGGGCAAGTAAACCAGAGATATACCAGTAGTCAATACATAAGACACAATCAAGGATGTAAATAATGGAGAGATCACGTGGAGTAGGTCAGGTTCATATAATATAAACTATCCATTCCTAACATATCAGTCTTAAAGACATGCATAAAGTGCCAAGTGCTTAGAAGGAATAAATAAATAATTAAAAATTATGTACAAAATAGAACCTGGGCTAGTCCATGTAATCCTCTCCATGCACAAAAATGGTACACTATATGGTAAACCAGCATTAAAACGGACATAATAATCAATAAATAGGTGTAATAACGCGCTCAGTATAATACATTCATCAAAAAAGGCCTAAATGGCATAATTTAATATGAATTATTCAGATGAAATAAAGTTTTAAATAGTAATAAATAAATATAAAGTGCACACTGTACTGTATACTAGATAAAACTAAGTTCAATTAGGCCATTTTGCATTGTACAGCATGTTATATAGCCTATATGCTGAGCGCATTACTTCTAAAAGAACCATATAGAGAAGGCACCACTAAGAGGTATTGAGCGACACGTCTAGTATTATATTAGGCATTAGAACATCACCAATTGGTATCATATTATGCATTGGTACATCACAAAAACAATCAATGTAAACATTACATACCAGGGACCACAGGGAAGCTCCCAACGCGCGTTTCGCTGTCTTTTTCATGGGAAACATCATATATATATATTCAAGTTTGCCAAACCAGCATGTAAAAAAAATAAAAAAATCGGGTTTGACGAGTGAACTTGACCCTGTATAAAGAACCCCATACAAGTCAGTAGGGATGACATGTTCCGGGCTGTAAAATGGCCATTGTAAATGCTAGGGGGCTGTGGTAGCGCTTAAATGGTAGTAAGAGCAGGATAGTTATACATATTGTGTTTCCACGCTGAAGTCAGAATCTCTTCTGGGCCCACTAAATAAGGTGCATAAATATTCACTGCTTCCCCCGACCACCGTCTGTGATTGGTTGCAGTCAGTTTGCTGTATAGTAGTGTAAATAAAAATAAATAATAAAAAATGATGCTGGCTCCCTCCATATTTTGATAGCCAGCATGGGTAAAACTACTGCTGCGGGCTGCAGCCTTGACCTGTGAGCTTTACCATGGCTTGATATCAAAATAGAGGGGGAAAAAAAGTAGGGTTCCCTCCAGTTTTGATATCCAGCTACAGTAAATCAGACAGGCGGGGGCTGGTATTATCAGGTTGGAGGGGACCGTGAATATTGCCCCTCCAAATAGAGATGAGCGAAACTGAGGGTTGATTTTCAAACTGAAAGCCAAATTTAAAAATCAAGGTTCGAGGATTGGATGATGTACGTGCGAACAAAGCTCATGCGAGCGATGCTGTGCTCAGGTATGCTCATTGCTCAGCCCTGTGCGAGCTGCTTGCAGTGTTTGAACGGCACACACTGTTGGTAATAACAGCATGATCACATGTAGTGTGCAACAAAAAAAAGTTTGAAAAAGCCCACCCATCCTTCCCCGGAAGTATTCTGCTTATTGCTGGCTGTATGTGGGCGAAGACTCAAACTGCCAATTAGTGAATTGATCCGGGATTCAGGTCAAGCTTGAGCCTGTGGAGCTAGGCTCGTTTGCTGCCAGAGAACAAAACCTCCAAAGGTCCACTCATCTTTACCTCTCAGCCTAAAAATACCAGCCGGCAGCTGCCCAGAATTGTTGCATCCATTAGATGTGACAATACCAGAGCTTTACCTGGCTCATCCCGATCCTGATGTGGTGGCAATTGGAGAAATATGAAAGTTTAATGACAGTTGTGGTTTGTCAGCAACCATCAAGCCCTACATTAGTAGTGGGAGGACTCTATGAGACACGCCCCCATTTCTAATCCTGTAAGTGAAAAGAAATAAAACACAAATACCAAAAAAATCCTTTATTTGAAATAAAATACACACACCCCATTTCTCCCCTTTATTAGCTCCCAAAACTAGAAGATCCGATGTAATTCATACGAGGTCCCACAACGATCCCGGCACTGCTACATTCAGAGCCTTGAGAGAGCGAAAACATGCCCGGTCTCTACAGGCTCTAGGAAACACTAACAGCCTTTGGGGAGCCTTGAGGGAGCAGTGATGTCCCTCAGTTCACTGGAGATCCCGGGTTCCCAAGGTATGCCCTCTGGTGACATGACTGCCATACTGTTGAAATGCGGAACATCACTGTGACCCACAATCCGACAGTCTGGCTGTGGGTTCAAAGTGAAAATGCTGCCGATCCAACAATCCAGCAGCACTTTCACTTTCAAGCGGCTGCCAGACTGATAGATTGTGGGTCAGAGCTGTGACCCGCAGTCTGACAATCCAGCAGCAATTTTATTTTCAAGCCGTTGCTGAAATGTCAGATTGAGGGTCATGGCTGTGTCCCACAGTCCAACAATCCAGCAGCAAATTCACTTTCAAGCCGCTGCTGGACTGTTGGATTATGGGTCACCACCGTGACTCGCAGTCCAACAATCTGGCAGCACTTTCACTTTGAAGCCGCAGCCAGACTGTTAGATTGCGGGTCATTTCCTGGTAAAAAAACATGCTCTTTTGCCAAAAGATGCAGAATTGGTGTAGGAATGTGGTGTATAAATTCCAGCACCAAATCTGCATCTTTTGGCAAAAAAACGAGTTTTTCTGCCAGGAGATGACCTGCAATCCAAAAGTCCAGCAGTGGCTTGAAAGTGAAAGTGTTGCCGGATTGTCGAACTGCGGGACACAGCCTTGATCTGTAATCCGAAAGACCGTCAGCACTTTTACTTACAGTTTGAAGCTGCTGCAGGACTGTCAGTTTGTGGGAAACAGCTGTGACCTGTAGTCAAACAATCGGGCTGTGCTTTCACTTTCCCTTTGAAGCCACTACGGACTGTCAAATTGCCGGTCATGGGCATGTCCCACAGTGCGACAATCCGTTAGCACTTTCACTTCTGATAAGACCTTATGGTTCTGAAAAATGTCAGCCAGTGGCCACCATTTTGATGAATCTGCGCTGAGGCAAATTAAAAAAACTTAGCATTTTGGCAAATGCAGATTCTTGTAAATTTTTTGTAAAATTAAATTCTACACTTGCGGTCATGTGCTGTGGGCCTCTCTGATGTCAGGAGGCGTACACCCCAGCTTCAGTAGTGCACTGAGTCAGGCACATGCACAAGATTTACAGGCAGTGCGGATGATGCCAACTAGTGGAAATCATGTTATCACATCCGAAGGGGGGTGATAGCATGGAAAGAGGGCCGACTAGTTTGGGGACTATCCTTAGGATAGGTAATCAATGTCTGATTGGCTGAGGTCCAACACCACTCAACCCTAGCCGATCAGCTGTTCTCGGTCCCAGCGGAGTCAGTAGGCGGCCGGAAATGCTCAATGCTCAATGCGGCTCCATCTTCTAATAGTGGCCAAGGCCTGGTACTGCACTTCCGCCTCCAATTCAAATCAATAGGAGACAGATGTGCAGTACCTGGCTGCGGCCACTATTAAGGCCGCTTTACACGCAGCGACATCGCTAAAGCAATGTCATTGGGGTCACGGAATTCGTGACGCACATTCGGCCGCGTTAGTGATGTCGTTGCTTGTGACACCTATGTGCGATCGAAAATGTTCGCAAAATCGTGCAAAATCGTTAATCGTTGACATGCTCCCCTATTCACAATTATCGTTGCTGCTGCAGGTACGATGTTGCTTGTCGTTCCTGCGGCAGCACACATCGCTATGTGTGACACCGCAGGAACGAGGAACCTCACGTTACCTTCGGCCGTCGACAATGAGGAAGGAAGGAGGTGGGCGGGATGTTTGGCCCGCTCATCTCCGCCCCTCCACTTCTATTGGGCGGCCACTTAGTGACGTCGCTGGGACGCCGAACAAATCGCCCCCTTAGAAAGGAGGTCACAGCGGCATCGCTAGGCAGGTAAGTAGTGTGACGGGTCCGAGCAATGTTGTGCGCCACGGGCAGCGATTTGCCCGTGACGCACAAACGATGGGGGCGGGTACGCACGCTAGCGATCTAGCTAGCGAGATCGCAGCGTGTAAAGCGGCCTTTAGAAGACACAGCAGAGCCAGAACTGAGCATTTCCGGCTGCTGCCTCCGGGACCAAGAATAGCTGATTGACAGGGGTGCGGGGTATTGGGCCGATCAGACATTGATGACACATCCTAAGGATAGGCCATCAATATAAAAGTAGTGGACAACCGCTTTATGTTACAGTAGAGAAGCACAATTTGAGATTTTACTTACATGTGTACTTCTTACTATTTTTTTTTCTAGGGGGGGGCAGCATTATAATTTTTGCCTCAAGCAGCAGAAAAGCTAGAATTTGCCCTGCTTTTATGTAAGCACATTTTTGGCCAGTACATTGAGATATGAAACTCCCCCAACCAAACATCATATCTATAATCCCTTTACATTACATGTTACTTTATTAGTTATTGATTTTTTTCACCATAATAAAATCTTTTGAATACTAAGGTAAACACTCAATACAATCAGTATCCACAATAATTGCTTTTGTCTATCTTCTTTCTCAGTAAGTGCCCAGAATTACAATATCCCATTGTCATAGGTAGGATTTCATCCTGCTGATATATGTGAGAATAAATAAAATGCAATTTAACTGTTTATTACCTATATATATTTGACAATGTGCCATTGACTTCTTCCATGTGTTTCCTTTGGGAGACGAGTTACAATTCCAGCAATTTGCTCGTGCTATAAACTAGGATGAGAGATGAAAGGCAGCAACTGCTGTATGCAAACAAGGGCCGCATCCTGCAAAGCGGGATTAATGCGCAGCCTGAGATTAAAGTGGAATTTAATACTCTGCTCCATTTGCTCATACTTCAGGGCTGTATGTTGGATTTCTAGCATTTTCTACAATAGATTATTTTTACATTAAGTATTGTGGAAGAAACTGATTGTTTATTAAATATGTGAATATATTAATATGAGATAAACCAAATTTAGGCTGTAGATTTCCAAGATTTATCTAAATGATTAAAAAACCAATTACACAATAGATAGGAAATCTTACACCTTCCAATATATTATTATTAAAAAAAAATCTTAGGAAACAAATACTTTATAAGCTGTCTAGTTATTATTGGTGTGACTAGGATAAAGACATGGACTGCACATTCAAAAATCCCACACTGATGTATTGTGGCTGTGTAAAACCTCTCAGTGAATCCCTGACCTAAACCTTACAGCATGGGTAATGAGGGCACCAGGTCGCTTGCGCTGTGGGTGCACTTAAAGGGAATCTGTCTGCAGGTTTTTGCTATGTAAGCTGAGGAAAACATGCTGTAAGAGTTCAAAAACAAAAAGCAACTGTGCTTCTCTTATCAGTGTGTGTGCAATTGTTTATGTAAGCTAAAGGGTTTATTACCCGGTGATTAACATTGTAGGATTAGAAACTCATGTGCACTTCAGTCAGACACACCCCTTGCTGTGGTTGACACCTCACAGCCAATTTCCATTGAGAGCCTGGTGTTGGAGGGGACAGCTCTGCAGTGCTCCTGAATGTAAAGTCTTTAACTGTTTCAGAACAGCTGCACCCAGTAATCTGTGTGATACACTGTTGCATTCAGAATCTCCTTACCTACATTATGTTGCTGTCAAATAAGCTAGCAAAAACCTGCTGACAGATTCCCTTTAGACTGTAGCAGTGGTTAGTGCATGGTGCTGCACCATTAAGGCTAGCGATCCACTGAGAGATTCACTGTGATATGGTATACACTTCATACAATCTGATCAGAATGTCAGACTGAGAACCTTGTGTTCAGTTAGGTAAATATTTGCTTAACCGAAATAGATCAATGCATAGGTTTTGGATGTGAGGTCTATGTCTTTCTCAGCTATAGTTATTAATGGTGCCTGTGTAAGGCGTTGAGAACTTATGCGGGCGTCATACGGGACGATCTAACGTGCGATCGTACCAGCCCTCATCGTTTGTGTGTCACGGGCAATTAGTTGCCCGTGGCGCACAAAGTCGTTAACCCCCTGTCACACGCACTTACCTCCTGGACGACCTCGCTGTGGGCGGCTAACATTCTCTTCCTGAAGGGGGAGGGACATTCAGTGTCACAGCGACGTCACACAGCGGCCGGCCAATAGCAGAGGAGGGGCAGAGATGAGCGGGACTTAAACATCCCGCCCACCTTCTTCCTTCGGCATTGCCGGCGGGACGCAGGTAAGCTGTGTTCATCGTTCCCAGGGTGTCACACGGAGTGATGTGTGCTGCCCCGGGAACGATGAACAACCGACGCGCAGAAGAAGAAGCAACTTTTTGAAAATGAGCGACGTGTCAACGAGCAACGATAAGGTGAGTATTTTTGCTCGTTCACCGTCGCTCGTAGCTGTCACACGCTACGATATATCAAATGATGCCGGATGTGCGTGACTTACGACGTGACCCTGCCGACATATCGCCTGATATATCGTACCTTGTGACGCCCACATTACTCATTAATCCTAGCAGCTTGTGTAGTGTCAGTAAAGAATCATGATTATCACCCACCCAGTGCTGATTACTTTGGGGGAAAAAAAAATCATTAAGTTGTGGGTCAGTCCCTTCAAACAACACATCTCATATCAACATGGACCGCTCTTTAAAGGGAAGGTGTTGCGCTTTTTATTTTTGTGTTAATAATAGGGGTTATGAAATCAAGTATTTTTAATACAAAATTAAACTCACTGTTTATTTTGTTTTTATTTAATTCTAGTTCTACTGAAGCACTGGGGGCTGCCATCTTGGATCTGCTTTGAGTAAGGACAGTTACTCACCTCCTTTATGGCAGCCTTCTGTGCATTCACTCTGATGGTCGGACTCCTTAATACAGGAGAGCTCCCTGCTGTGACCTGAACGCGCCTCCTGGGCTGTCCAGATCACAGCAGAGGGAGGAGATTGGCACCATCTTTGTGCAGCTCACAGCATATGCTGTGTGCTGCACTTTCCCCCGTCACCCGTTCGGCCTGTGTGAGTACCGGTTCCCCTCCCCCCTCTGTTACAGTCTTCAGTGACACCCCCCGCTCTTGCCCCACCTCAATGCTGCCACTACCCTCCCCCCGCTCTCCTTTCCACAGCCGCTGTACCGTCTCCCTGTCACTGTTTCCCCCTGTCACTCATTCGGCCTGTGTGAGTACTGGCACCCCTCCCACGCTGCCGCTGCTACCGTTTCCAATGACACCCTCCTGCTCTCCCTGCGCAGCCGCTACTCTCCCCCCGCTCTCCTTGCCGCAGCCGCTGTACCGTCTCCCTATTTTCCCCTGCCACCCGTTCGGCCTGTGTGAGTACCGTCGCCCCCCCCGCTGCTGCTGCTACCGTCTCCAATGATTCTCTTCCGCTTTCCTCCCTGCGCCGCCACTACCCTACCCCCACTCGCCTTGCCGCAGAGTGCATGCATGCATGCAGAGCATTGCATGTGTGCATGCAGAGCATTGTGTGCTGACGTGCAGAGCATTGCGTGCGAGCGTGCGTGCATGCAGAGCAATGCATGCGTGCATGCAGAGAATTGCAAGCACATGGGCGTCTGTGCGTGCATGTGCCAGAGCATTGCAGGTGGGCATGCATGTGGCAGAGCATTGCGGGAGTGCGTGTGGCAGAGCATTGTGTGCATGTATGTGGCAGAGCATTGTGTGTGTGCATGTGGCAGAGCATTGCGGGTGTGCGTGTGGCAGAGCATTGTGTGTGTGCGTGCTTGTGGCAGAGCATTGAGGGCGTGCATATGGCAGAACATTGCGGGTGGGCGTGCAACTGGCAGAGAATTGCTGGACCGGGGCGTACAGAGCGTTATGTGGGGAGCACTATGCAGCTGTCCTTGGTGACACTTTAGACATTTGTGGTCACCAACTCTGCCACCCCCGTGCCAGCAGCCGGGCTGCTCGGATCCGGATCCGTGGTGGCTCGATTGGTCTCCGGACCCGGGGGTCATGCGGGCACTCAAATGAAGGGGATATTTACAGGTGATTGTATTAGAGTTCGTGATGCCACCCGTGGTGTACGGTAATTGGGAGTACCCCCGCTGCCGTTGGGAGTACCCCGGGGCGATGGAATGGGGCAGCCAGGTGTTCGAACCCTCCACGGGTAAGGGGGATGCCCCGGGACTCGGTGATGCTGATTCGGGAGTGCTGTTGGGTGCGAAGGGGTTCACTTGCGTACTCACTCAGTCCATTAAGGTGACACCGACAACTGGATAAACCAAAGTTCTGTACACCGCTGCCGCTGATGGGAGCTAGTTCGGGTCCCATCCCCAATGGTGCGTCCTGGTGATCCGTGACCTTCCTCCTGGCACTGAGTTTACTTCTCTGTTGGTTCCGATAGTATGGAACTTGCCGGGTCCCGCTCCCCACTATGGCTAAGTGTGGGAGCTTGCCCTCAGGGTTCACGCTTGGGATTTTCTGGACCGTTTCAGTGGAAAGTCCTATCCCTCTCGTTGCGCTAGTACCCCAATTTTAGAGCGGGTGGAGAGCAGATCTTGAAGGCTCCGTTCTCGTCGGGTAAATTGTCAGGGTGCCTGAAGCTACTCCCTGACCTAGGGTCCTCGTAACCCGTTGTGCCATGGTCCCAGCCCGGTGATGGTGCAAGGCTGCCAGGTGTCCTCCTCGACAGTTCCAGCAGTCCAGCTCCTCTAGGCCCAGACCACCGTCTGCCACCTAGATTACTTCCTAGGAGTCCTGCTCCTGACCTCCTCTCTCCTTCACTTCCAAACAATGACTCTCCTTCTCCTGACACTCCTGACCTTCCCGAACCAACCCCCCAAGTCGGTGACCCTAGTCTTCTCCGGCCGTCCACTGGTGTGTCTGGTGAGTGTGGTGCAGAGTGTACCTAGGATTTTGATTAGCTGATGTAGGCAACACCATGTAGTTGGGGACCCATAACCAAGAAGGAAGTGGATATTGCATGGGAGAGCAGAGTGTGCAATACGCTGTGACGACCTGATAGTCCAGGGGCGTCACACAACAAAATTGCTCTGCACTGTGATCCTAAACTTCATTTTCTGTTATCCTTTTGGAAACACCCAGATTGGGAGGGGGAGGTGACATAACACACAGGAGAGCGGATTCTGCCCACTTTTACTGCAGCTGTAATGTGAGCTAGTTCTACAGTAGGATTTCTGTAGGATTTCAGCAGCTGCTCCCCCTAGTGTTTAAGAGTGGTTTATATTTTGTTCAATTAAAAACAAATAATAATATTTAAACAAAACATTAAACATTAATACTTTACATTTTTTCAGTTATTGAACATTGTTTTTTGGACGACACCTTCGCTTTAATGAATTTACCTTTTACAAACTAGGTGGCTTGCTGGTGTCTTTTACAGTCTCACCATGTAACACTTCTCTGAGACGGTTTCATCTCTCTCTAGGTCTCATAATGTGAGAAGACCCTGGCCTCCTGCTCCCCAGGTCTTAGAATACCAAGTTACAAATGGACTCAATACCATCTCACCCATGGGGGATGAGGCACCTACCATGGGCATAAGACCAGCAGCAGCACCAAATGCCAAGATCAAGTCTTATATCCTGGTTCCTTTTTGGAGTCGCTAGATGCCCTGGAGCAACATCTGCATGCTTCCTTTGCTGCAGGACCTCCCCCTCACCAGCCGCAATACTCCATTATTGTTTCAGCTATTGCACACACTGGTTCCGCCATCGTTATTACTATATTCTTCTACATCTGGACCTTATAATAATACATGGATTTAATTTAGATTTCTGTTTTGTTCATTTACTTTCCATTTTGTTAATTGATAAAAATATAATCTAAACACTTTCCTTTTCACCATTTTTTGTACACAAAAACTTAAAACTTTTGTACCGTGCGCTTTATTCATACCAAAGGGGGAATGTGTAAGTGGATTTTCAAATGACAACCTGCATTCATAGGTGGCATAAAAACTGAAAGTCATCTGTAATTTCTACTGACTGCTTCAGTTTTTCTCCTCCCTATTATCTACGACATGCTTTGCCACACTACTATCCACCAAAACTTATCACAGCCACACACAATCAATGGGCGACAATACATAAATTTACAGGATAATCTTGTTATATGATCAAAGATGAGGATATAAACTAGAACACCACTGCCAGATTCTCATCACTGCCAACTGCTTTATCAGCAAAGTCTACTTAAAGTTTCAACATATCATTAAAATGGAATCTGTCAGCAGGATTTTGCTATGTAAGCTGAAGACAGCATGCTGGTTAACACAGAAGATTAAGGGCTACCTGTTTTGTCAAGGTCTGATCTGTTTGTTTGCTATGTTTGTTTAAGCATCAGGACATTTCATTCCTCAGACTGCAATGTCACAGGCTCAGCAATCTGGTACCTAACCTCCTCTGCCACCTCACTGTCAATGTCACTGTCAGCTCTCTCAGCTCTGCTACATGACTAAATCTAAGAATTCTGATTGTGTCAGAATGGCTGCACACATTAAGCTAAGTGAAACATTGTTGGATTCAGTATCTCTTTGTCTACATCATGCTGCTCTCAGATGAGGTAGCAAAAACCTGGTGACAGATTCCCTATAACTCAGCTGGCCAGACACTTCCCTAGAGGCAGCACTCCTGGTGGGATGAAAATTGTACAAGGAATTCTAACTGCACTACTAAGCCACCATGTTTCACAGCATCTGTGACCATTCCGCTGGTCTGGCTGACCAATCACAGGGTCAACTAAACAATACATGGGTGGGTTTAGGGGTCAATTAAGGGTACTGATTAAACCCCAGTCCCCTGTAACTATTCACTATTATTTTATACTAGTGATACTGTCCCGATGTGCTCACTTCATAATAATGCTTTGTTTTCTATCTTGGCTCTGTTTATAATAATTCTTTTGATTGTCCCTCGGATGCCCTACTCGTTTACTTGTTGACTTTTTGACACCTGGTATGTTGGAATAACCTCCTTGACTTGACTATCCCTGACCAAATATCTGTATCCAACTCTGCCCAGCCTGCAGGTTATGACTAGGGATGATCAAATACCTCAAATATTCGGCTTCGTGAATATCCGACGAATAGATCACCGCTATGCGAATATTCGATGCACAATGTAAGTCTATGGGAAGCCCGAATAGTTCTGAATAGTTGTTATTCGGATTTCCCATAGACTTACTGTCACGCTCCCCGGTGCCCGTGCCATGCTCCCCGGTGCCCATGCCACGCTCCCCGGTTCTCCTGCCACGCTCCCCCGCTCCCGGACCTCGCTTCCCCGCTCCCGTGCCACGTTCCCCGGTCCCCCGCTCCTCAGCCTCCATGCTCCCTCACCTGCGTCCTCCAGGCAACCCGGTCCCGGCGCCCGTCTGCTGTCCTGAGCCGGCCCGGCACTCCTGCCTCCTGTACACCGCATCCTGCTCTGGCTTCTGGCACCCGGGCCTCGCATTGCGCATTAGGGCGCGCACGCGGTCATTGACCTTTTCTTAAAGGGCCAGCGTCCTCCAACAGGATATTGAAGATGCAGGTACAGGGTATATAGGGGGCTCCTTTCCAAGTGGGCGGGGCCTGTTCTTCGTGTTTGCTAAGCTAGGAGCCAGGTCTCCCTGTGCCATTGTCTCGTACTCACCTATCTCTCTTGTAGAGCCGCTCCTGTTCTGCCAACCGGTCCTGACGATTCCAGAACCCAGAACGGTGACTGTCCGCCATCTCGTCAGTCCCTACCTTCTCCGATCCCTGGATCCGTGTGGTGACCCATCGCCTCGCTCCGTCGGTTCCGGATTCTGCCTGACATCATCTCGGCCTCCGAACCTGAGCTCCGTCACCCGGACTACCCTCAGAGACTCCGTGGTCCCAGGGACTTCTTCACTCCACTCCTCTGTACGGACTGTCCTGCTACCCGTAGTGCTCCGGCTACCGGGCACCTTGCCCTCGGTGAAGTGTTCAGCCCAGTGGATCCACCTCCTGGGCCTATCCGTCCTCCTGGTCCTAACACTTACATTGTGCATCGAATATTCGCGAATAGTCGAATAGCGGCGTCCTATTCGGCAAATATTCGCGATGCCGAATATTTGAGGTATTTGATCATCCCAAGTTATGACATATCTTGATAAGGATTTAGCACTCAGCTTACTCTACCAATCCACAGCTACTCTATGGAAACTACCAAGGGGCCCCTGCAGCATGATGGTCAGGGTAAAAACACGGGAGCTTCTGGATCATGCTAAGCATAGTGGTTTATTCCAAGTAGCATATCACCTATTAAGGACACCAGCAGATCTTGTTATGCAGCCATTAATGGCGTTAATTCTGCTTCATTTTACTGGTTGTCCCTATATAATCATATGCAGGTATGATAGCATTATCCAATTTTAATTATAGTACAATACTTTGACTTTTATAGCAGTTAATTTACCCTAAAGAATGCAACTAGTCATACTAATATATATCAGATGCATTGCTATTCCAACTGCAGAGCTTTCTCGCTGCACAAAAGGGCCATAAGCGTAAGCACAAGGCTGATAAAGATGTAAATTATATGGCTAGTAAATGGCTTCCATTAGCAGTCTTTTGGGGTTCCAATGATATAATACGTCTTCACAATAGACCTTGGTAATAGTTGAAATGATGGGATATACTCATCACTGCGATATTGCCTGCAAGAAAATGATATTGTTCCACGACGCCTCATTTCAGAGCTATGTGTTTATCAAATCCTAGAGTCTTCTCTAAATACATTTCCTTCATTGAATTCTTTAACAATTTGTATACATTTCCGAGGCAAGCAACCCCATTATTGATTTCTCTCTTGTTATGTGCAAAATGTATCTTAAATAAAAGATTACAATGTCTGGGCTGGGATTATGTTCTGTGAAATTTAATAATCGCAGATCGCTCCAGAGTTTTTCCTTCTACAACCTCTGCTCTCATAGGCCTGAGAATATAGATAGCGATTTTATAAAACCAATATACATAATTACAATATTACTTCTTGTTGCACAGGGGTCAATTTTGTGTTTCTCCAGGGAGATTAACTGTAGGAAGAACAAAAGCAGCGTGTAAATTAAATTGTGCCTAGCCTGATACAGAGTTGGGATTTCAATTATAAAATAATAAGGTTTTTGTCATTCATGGACCGCACTTTTAAAACTCATTTCCAGTGTCATCTCCAGAGAGGTGGGTATGTGCAGATATCTATATGCCTGAGGTTTTCAGATGTGGTGTAAAATGTGAAAATTGATAATAGTCTATCAGGAATTCCAGAATCCTGGTGTTCAAAGAACTAGAACAAGATTAAAACTTCTAGGTCCCTTTAAAGGGAACCTGTCAGCAGAAATTTCCCCTAAAACCTAACAGATTCCCCCTCTGCAGCTCCTGGGCTGCATTCCAGAAAGATCCCTGTTATTATTGTGCCCCCTTTCTGACCAAAAAAAAGAGTTTATAAAGTGGTACCTTTTTGGCTTCGGATTCAATAAATGTGACACGGGGGCGGGCTGCCTGATGGCCGTTATTCTGCCCCCTGGTCCTGTATGCCGCCCCCATCGCTGATTTCCATACTTGTGGACGCCGCCCACTGCTCCAGCCATCCCCGCGCATGCCCAGTGCCAGTCTCACGGGACTGAGCAGTGTGACCGCTGGTGACGTGTGCGCAGACAAGTGATTATGGGCGGTGCTGTGATGTTTATTACCAAGCAACCGCCCATAATCGCGGGACCGCGCTTTCCCCCTAGGCGTCCTTCATTCTGCGCAAGCGCGGTGCTGCTGACCCCACGTCACCTCCTTCCCATCTATTTCCTGCCTCAGGGCAAGATAGGAAGGAGGTGACGTGAGGTCAGCAGCAGCGCGCTTGCGCAGAACGAAGCAGGCCGAGGGGGAAAGCGCGGTCCCGCGATTATGGGCGGTTGCTTGGTAATAAACATCACAGCACCGCCCATAATCTAAACCCTGCACGCACGTCACCAGCGGTGACACTGGGCACAGTGCTCATCCACGAGAGATGGGCACTGGGCATGCGCGGGGATGGCTGGAGCAGTGGGCGGCGTCCACAAGTATGGAAATCAGCGATGGGGGCGGCATACAGGAACAGGGGGCAGAATAACGGCCATCAGGCAGCCCGCCCCCGTGTCACATTTATAGAATCCGAAGCCAAAAAGGTACCACTTTATAAACTCTTTTTTTTGGTCAGAAAGGGGGCACAATAATAACAGGGACCTTTCTAGAATGCAGCCCAGGAGCTGCAGAGGGGGAATCTGTTAGGTTTTAGGGGAAATTTCTGCTGACAGGTTCCCTTTAAAAACAAGTGATAAAAAGTCCTGCTCATGTTGAAATTTTATTTTGTATGGATTTACAGTATTTATTTTATTTTTTATCTGTCTGTTCAAACCTGCTGTCAGTATAGACTCGATCATAGACACAGGGTCTCATATACAAACAGTAAGATTTCAGTGACAACATGTGAAGTCAGGGCATTGCCAAACATCTGTACATTGCATAGATATTGCTTTTCTATAAATCTGATATATGTAGGCTTCATACATTATTTGCTGCTATTAAAGAGAAAGTTTCCTTCATAAAGAGTCAAGCAAACCGATAGGCTGTATGTGGACATCTTTCCACATCTGTGTTCTTTCCATATAGTTTTGACGCTAAGTACACCACTACAAGTATAAATACATGCCGGGCATGAGGGCGACATCTGTCCAATTTTGAAATGTTTAGTTCTGTATTCATTTGATAAACTCCTATGTAGATAGTAGTATCCGAAAAACAATACTCCAGTATAGACAAACATCAGAAATGAAGAGCCAAAAGGGTACTTTACATGCTGCGATATCGGTACCGATATCTCTAGCGGGTGTACCCGCCCCGTCGGTTGTGCGTCACAGGCAAATTGCTGCCCGTGCCGCACAACATCTCTAAGACCCGTCACACGGACTTACCTTCCCTGCGACGTCGCTCTGGCCGGCGATCCGCCTCCTTTCTAAGGGGGAGGTTCGTGCGGCGTCACAGTGACGTCACACAGCAGCCGTCCAATAGCAGAGGGGGGGCGGAGATGAGCGGCCGGAGCATTTCGCCCACCTCCTTCCTTCCTCATTGCCGGTGGACGCAGGTAAGGAGATGTTCGTCGTTCCTGCGGCGTCACACATAGCGATGTGTGCTGCCGCAGGAACAACGAACAACATCGTATCTGCAGCAGTGACGATATTTGGAAAAGGAGTGACGTGTCAGCGAGCAACGATTTTTCACGTTTTTGCGCTCGTTGATCGTCGCTCCTTGGTGTCACACGCTGCAATGTCGCTAACGGCGCCGGATGTGCGTCACTAACGACGCGACCCCGACGATATATCGTTAGCGATGTTGCAGCGTGTAAAGCACCCTAAAGACTTAAAGGGAACCAACCATCAGGATTTTCATATATAAAGTAAAGCCAGTGCTATACTGGTGCTAGGATGCTGTATGTAAGCATAGCTTTTGGTCAGAGATTGGATGTTTTATTTCACAAATATGTGCAAGTAAAATTCCAGTAATGCACTGCTTTTTGATTGACAGGTGCAACAGGGGCAGGAATATGTGGCTCGGGTCTAGGTATCTATTCCCACTCCTGTCTGCCTTCCTCATCTTCCTCCCCCTGTTGCCGTCATAGACGATAATTCCGGCGCAGGCAGACAGACAGGGACGGGAATAGATAGCTAGACCCGACCCACATATTCCTGCCCCTGTTGCACATGTCAACCAAATAGCAGTGCATTTCTGTAACTGTACTTGCACATATTTCTGAAATAAAACCTCCAATCTCAGAACAAAAGCTATGCTTACATACAGCATCCTAGCGCCAGTATAGCACTGGCTTTACTTTATATATGAAAATCCTGCCTGTTGGTTCCCTTTAGTCAAATGAAATGAGTTCATTTTTTGCTGCCAAATCTTATAAAAAAACATGAAACATAGACTTATTAAAAAGGAAGTTAGTAGAGGAGTCAGGCTGACACCCCCCAAAATATATAAAAAAATAAAGCAAAGTAGTTACATATACTGAATAGTGGGTCTAAAAAAATAGAATGCAAACAATTCAATAAAATGCCATAAGAACGTGTGCAATAATAATATAAAAAGTGCAAATGTAATGGATGCATAAAGGCCATATAACTGCATGATGTGCATAAAGTTGTATAGGATCAAATATACATCAAAAGTGCAAATATAATACATAGATATACAGTATGAGATATATAAAACCTTATAGTTACATGATGTACAAAGTCATATTAGATCAAACAAACAGCAGCACAAAAACACAACATGGAGACTGCAAGTGCAGTGGGATTGTATAAGGTAGTTATGTGTGCTAATATGAATCCATATATAGTCAAACACATACCAGACCAAATATCATCTTGAAAGGTTTCCTCCTGCTCCTCTGCCACACACACTCCAACGTACGTTTCGCTAGTTGTTTCCTCGGGGATTGACCAAGTAACTAGTGATTTCATATTTTTAAATACCTTTTTAGCTTTTTACTGTTTTCACTAGTCCAATTAGGGGACTTGAAGCTTTGATTGTCTGATCGCTTGTGCTATACAGAGTTGTGCATCAGCTGACGCGCTCCTCGCTGGCGTGTGTTAAATTCCGTAGTTAGAGATTGACAGCAGGATTTAACTGGTTAACAGCTGCTGGTGGATCTCTCATTCCCCAGCTGTGTGAGGCACATGTCATCTGAATAGATCAGCTGATGTGTAAGGAAAGATGTGGGTTTATCGTGCGAGCCTGCATCAAAGCAAAAGAGACGGCCTATGACGGACATAGCACACCATGGATCGTTAAGGGGTTAAAGCCCCACTCCAGCTTTTTTTTATCTTTCAGCTAGATGCGCAAGCTGCGTTTTTTTGTTGCGTTTTTGTCACTTTTTGGTGCAGTCTTGTTGTCAGAACGTTTTGACATTGACTTCCCAGCATAGTCTTTGAGAAGTCAGATTTAGTATGCACACCTTGCAGTTTATTTGTCAGCAGTTTTTTTTTACAAAAGTTTGTGACAAAAAAAAAGCAGCATGTTCATTCTTTCTTGCGCTTTTGTCAACATTTGTCATGAAAACGTAAGGAAAAACGCATGCTATCAAATCGGTGCGTTTTTGATGCATTTTACTTGCGTTTTTGGTGGTTTTTTGGCACCAAAAATGCACCAAAAAAAGCACCAAAAACGCATCTAAAAAGCACCAAAAATGCACCTAAATTACAAGCGTTTTTTTTTGTTTTTTTTTTACATTTCCAGGCTCTCTCTGACAAGGTGCAGTTTTGGTTGCAGTTTGGGTGCAGTTTTGGTTGCAGTTTGTGTGCAGAAAAAACTGCAGTGTGCCCATGTAGCCTTCCAATCCCTTTGTTAGCGCTCATGTACAGTATGTAAGTGTGGCGCCTGAGGCTCTGGTCGCCATAGTGTACTGCACTTCTGTTAAGGTGCGGTATCCATCTCAGGTAAGGGGGGATTAATCCCCGGTGTTCCACATTCACACTTTACATACAGCTTAGGAGTTGGCTCACGGTAGATAGGGGGTGGCCATCACGATGCATAGGACTTCCACAGTCACTAAAGCCAGCCACCTGGGGGGCAGTTTCCACTTGGGGGTAGATGTAGGCGCAACACACTGGCATAAGACAGATGAGTCAGAACCATAGTTACGACAAGACACTTCTGGAACTCTTGGATTTTACTAGGCCCGGGGCTTGGAGCGGGAGCTCAGCCCGGGCTTCTAACTGCTGTGGGGGACATCCTAGGAAAAGGACATTCTCTCTCTCTGTCTCTCTCCAAACACCGGTCGTGGCCCCTCACTTGCTTGGGATTGACCAAAGCCCATGACGGCAGAGACCAGCACCTGGGTGCAGCTTTAAATCAGTGAGTAAAAGAATGTGGAACCGCAGTTGCCAACTCAGTCTCTGATTAGCGACGCCATCGCACCGTGCTCCGGCGCTCCCAGGGGACTGCCAAACCCTTCGTCATCCACCTGGGGCCCGCTTCGCCTGTGGGGAGCGACACCATCCCGGCTGCCCTAACACCCGCCCCAATGAGGAATTCTGCAGCAGCGGCTACTCCCTGGCCACATACCACAGGTGGCGTCACGACAAACTCTCCCAATCACCCCGCTTCACCTCCATTTACTGCACGCCTCGTGGCAACGGAACCGGGCAAGGCCACCCATGACATTGCCTGACCCGACCCGCAATGGCCCGGCAACGAGTAGGTTAACCACCTGCCCCGTGGGGCGCTGCATAATTGTAATGCATCTAATTATATATTCACTGGTCAGCGTCTTCATATGTTTTCAGCCCTGCTCCAGTCACCCCTAGAGCACATAATGGCTTTTGTAAGCTGCCAGATCACTATGTGTTCTGGAAGTCAATTGTCTCAATAGACTGCAGTCACATGGTAAAGATGGCTACCAGTAAGTATGAGACTAAAAGCATTACGCTCACATAGAAGGGATTACAAATAAAAACAGCTGAAGTAGTGCTTCATGTGTTTTACATAATTTAATAGTCTGATGTCTTCAAACATGTTGGCCGAGGGCATCAGCACAATAGATGCAGGGGTTGCAAACACACCTGGACCCTGGAGTCTAGGGGGCCCGTAAAGTCCTTTTGGCCTATATAAAAAGACTAATGTTATGAAAGACTTGTAATAATTCAGGGCCCCTTTGTAGCTTTTGCATTGAGGCACATGAGATGTAAGTTACGCCACTAACATTGGCATATGGCGTCACTGAACTTTAAGTAAAGTCTTCACTTCCAACATTTGGCCTGAGTCAAAGGTGCCTCAAAGTTCTGTGCCCATTTTTATATTGCACAGCTAAGTAATAACTACATTTAGTGTCATTATTAGTATCCAGCATGATAACCAAGACAGCACAATATTTCATGAAGAAGGCCACTTATTGGTTAATAGAAATGATCTTATAGATTGAACACTTGTGAGCAGGGTGCTCACTTCTCCTTTAAGGCTGGGGTTACATGAGCGTTTGGCATCAGATGCGAGTGCATTGGATGCGACTCTCGGCTCCCGCTGTGCTGCGAGTGTAAGCCAAGTGTCATGTCACTGTGCTCTGATCCTGCGATCGGATCACAGCTGCGGAGGAGAAAGCAGGTGCTCTGGAGGAGAGGGAGGGATTAATCTCCTTATCTCCTTCATTGCCAGCTGATGTGATTATCGTGCTGTACTCCAGTGTCATCCGAGTGCAGTGCGATGTTTCTCTTGAACCCATAGACTTGTATTGGTGCAAGTAAAAATGGATCGGATTCCACGCCCAGCATGCTGCGACTGTTTTCTTGGTCCGATTACGGCTGAGAAAATAATCGCAGATGGGAACGGCCCCATAGAGTAACATGGGTCTGTGTGGAATGTGATTTTTTTATTGCATTCCACTTGGACCGTTTTACTCGCCGTGTGTCCTAACCCTAACTGATGAACTATATGTTACTTATTTATTGTCTGTGCATGTTCCTGCTTAATTGTAAAGTGCTACGGAGTATGTTGGCACTATATAAATACAATTATTATTATTACATTATTATCCGCAGATGGATAATATATTGTGGTTTAGCCATGTGGTTTATCTTCTGCATCACAGAACTCGTATGTGTTTTCCATTTCATCTTTATATGAGTGAAATGTGCGAGAGAATGACCACCACATGTATGCCTCTCTATTTCTGGAATTGGTAAGGGTGGGACCCCCTACTGATGAAGTGTTTATGGTATAGCATGTCAATGTATCATAAAACTTTTGGGTTGGAAAACCTCAGT
Organism: Anomaloglossus baeobatrachus; assembly: GCF_048569485.1. NCBI lineage: Eukaryota > Metazoa > Chordata > Amphibia > Anura > Aromobatidae > Anomaloglossus > Anomaloglossus baeobatrachus. The sequence goes on from NC_134356.1 coordinate 548,624,432, forward strand.
AAGGAGAATATGGCACCCTGATTTTTAGAGCTTGACTTTTATTGGACAATATTCAGTTCATGGAAATGCTAAATATACAGATTAGTTTCTTCAAAGCTTTACCTGTCACGCTCCCCGGGTCCCCTGCGCTGCCCTCCGGCTCACCTGTCACGCTCCCCGACTCCCCTGCCTCACTTCCCGGTTCCTTGGTCCGGTCACCGCCGCTCCCCGCTCTCCAGCATCCATTGCCGGCGCGTCCCCGACGTCCTGGTCCGCGCTCCCGGCGCCCGTCGGCTTCTCAGCCCCAGCCCGGCCCTGCTGCTTCCTCCTCACAGCTTCCTGCTCTGGCTTCTGGCACTCCGGCCGCGCGCATGCGCATTAGGGCGCGCGCGCAGTCATTGACCCTTTCTTAAAGGGCCAGCGTCCATTAACAGGAAATGATGCAAACAGGTACAGGGTATAAAGGGGTTTGATGTCCAAGGGGGCGGGGCCTGATCTTCGTGTTTCTTAAGCTAGGAGTCAGGTCTCCTGGTGTCTCTATGATATACTCACCTATCTCTCTTGTAGAGCCGTGCCTGCCTCGCCATCCGGTCCTGCCGAATCCCGAACCCCCGAACGCTGTCCATCTGCCATCCTGACAGTCCGTACCATCTCGGATCCCTGCGGTGACCCGTCATCTCGCTCCAAAGGTTCCGGACCCCGCCTGACATCTTCTCGGCTTCCGAACCTGAGCTGCGTCACACGGACTACCATCAGTGACTCCGTGGTCCCAGGGACTTCTCCGTTATACTCGTATGCACGGACTGTTCTGCTGCCTATAGTGCTCCAGCTACTGGACTCCTTACCACCATCTGGGAGTTCGGCCCAGTGGATCCACCTCCTGGGTCTACCCGTCCACCTGGCCCTGACATTACCCTGGTTGTGCATGTAATTGCCATGCAATAACCCTACAAGCTCTCCATTGGAAACGGGTTTTCATGTCTGGTGACTGACTGGCCTTTAGAGGCTTCCAGATATCTCCTTTTTGGCTGACAATCCTTTTTAGCAGCCCATCTAAGAATATTAAGTTCCAATTATTCTTAGAGGAGCTGCTCAATAAAACCTCTACTCATCATTTCCACACCCAATGGGGTTAAGGTATTGACGAAAGCAAGCTGTGGAAGTTGTGGAAAAACTAAGTGTCAATTTACATACTTTGATTTTGTATCAAGTGGTTATTGTGAAATAAAAACAATGTCTGAAATTTCTGTCTACTTATGGACTTGTCTCTATATATATTATGGCATGTCCCAGTGCCCTATTAACACAAGGTTTGTGTACTCAATGAATGCCTTCCCCCACACTCTTCCTATACCAAAGTCTTAAGGCATAATTGTATTATTATAATTTTGACTTTAAGTAATGATAGATATGACTTAGTCCAACTTCACATGTCCTGGCTTGTGATTAGTTTTCTGACCCTAAAGGCCCAGTCACACACAATGACTTACCAGCGATCCCTACAACGATAAGACCTGATAAGGATCGGTGGTAAGTCGCTGGGAGGTCGCTGGTGAGATGTCACACAGTCAGACCTTACCAACGACGCAGTAATGATCAGCGACCTGTATAACGATCTCGGCGGGCGTTGGGACCGTGTTAGGAGGTCTTTGGTAGGCGTCAAACACAGCGATGCATGCTGCCCAGCAGGACATCGCCTTTGAAGAAAATGGCCCAGACTATTCAGCAACGACTAGTGATCTCACAGCAGGGGCCTGATCGCTAGTAGGTGTCACACATAACAAGATCGTTGGCGAGATTGTTGCTGCGTCACAGAAACTGTGACTCAGCAACGATCTTGATAGTGATCTCATGTGTGTGATGGGGCCTTAAGTCAACAGCCTCAAAATTAATGATGGGAGAACCCGACTTGAAAAGTTTGTGAACTGTACTGGACACCTAGTGTTTGTGCGTGGACCTTGAACAAAGACTTCTATTTGGCCACCCAGATAAAACATATTTTTTAAAAAGTATAATTAGTATACACTATAAGAGGGTACAGGAATCAATCAGTCTACAAATCACGGGCTGCACCATGATCACTCTTAGTGGAGTGGACCACTCATAAACACACACAAATCCTACAAGAGACATTGCGAGTCAAAGGTCTATGGTAAAAAAGGGGTAACTTTATTTTTCATCAACAATAGAAATGGCATAAATGAAATAAAATGCATACATCGGAGGAGACTCAGGTGGGCATCCAAGGTCAGCGAAACAAACATAAAAATAGTAAGGAGGGGTGGTACATTGAACACACTTTTACATACACCACCAATCTACCATCATTTAGTGCATCATGGGCAATGTACAAATATAGCCTAAGTAGGAATGTATTCACATAGAAATCACTGTCATTTGTGAAAACTGCCCCAGCAGTAAACAGTTTTTTAGGGAAATGCTTCCAAATTACTTATCCATTACACGTGGTTTGTGACACTGACACCAATGGTCCTGACGCGCGTTTCGAGTAGGCGTCTTCTGGGGGGGCTGTAAAACAATGTCTTTTGTAGGATTTTTTTAAAAAGGAAGCAAAATGGGGATTAAAGCAGGACAATTATACTTACCAAGTGGCCACGTGGCATCACACTGCTTCCAGGGCCGCTCATTAAACCTTATAAATATACAGTGCTTCCCCCACCCACTCTATGTGACAATGTCTGTGATTTGTTGCAGTGAGACTGCACTATCACCCTCCCTGCTGCCAGCTGTGTCTGGTTGCCCTCACATTAGTTGTCTGGGTCCCCAAAGTGAAGTGTAAAAATAAATAAATAATTGGAAACCCAGCGTATCAAAATACGAGGGTCCCCACCTGGGTATTTTAAGATTATTTAAATGAATAATTTAAAAAAACAACATGTGATCTCCCACAATTTTGATATCCATGCAAGATAAATCAGACAGCTGGGGGCTGGTATTCTCAGTCTTGGGAGGCCCATAGATATTGGGCCCTCCCCAGACTGAAAATAGCAGTCTACAGCCACCCCAGAATTAGCACATCAATTAGATGCGCCAATCCTGACACTTTACCTGGCTCATCCTGATTGCCATGGAGTAGTGGCAGTAAATAAATAAACACACCCACTTTCTCCAATAATTAACCGCAAAACACCCCTGCAGGTCTGACGTAATCCACGCCACATTCCCAGCTCTGCTACATTCAGCGTTCACACTGCGGCGTATGGGACACACTGATGGAACTACAGGTTGTCACTGCACCCCAGCTATGACCTCAAGTGAACTCATTGAACTCACTGCACCCCAGCCATAAGGTTTTTATTTTTCTGTCATATGAGGGCTTGTTGTTTGTACTAGAAAATGGGAAAAATGTTCCAAGTGCAGTGAAATTGCAAAAAAAGGGCAATTGCACGATTGCTATGGGGGGTTTAATTTAATCATATTCACTATTTTGAAAAACTATCCTGGTAGTACAAGTCCCCAGGTCAGCACAAGTTTGTAGATATCAAACATGTTTAGTTTTACTTTCATCTTAGTGTCAAAAACAATTTCAGAAATTTGAAAAAAAAAAAAAAAAAAGAATAGCGCTTTTTCCACCATTTTCCGAGACCCATAGCATTCTCATTTTTTGAGGTCTAGGGCTCAGTGACTTATTTTTTTCGTCGTGAGCTGACATTTTTGATTTTTCCACTTTTGCATGGATGTGAAGTTTTGATTGCCTCTTATTGCATTTTAATGCAATGTTGCAGCAACCAAAAAACCCTGTAATTTTGATGTTTGGAATTTTTTCTCACTACGCCGTGTATCGATCAGATTAATTGATCTTATATTTTGATAGCTCGGGCATTTCTGAACATGGCGATACCAAATCTGGGTATTTTATTATTATTATTATCATCATCATTATTATTATCATTATTATTATTGGTTTATTTCCAATGGGGCAAAAGGGGGTGATTTGAACTTTTATTTTTGTTTTGTTTTTTATTATTTTTCAAAACTATTTTTTGTAACTTTTTTTATTGATTTCACTAGTCCACAAGGGGATTTTATGATTACACTGTCCTATCGCTTCTGCTGATCAGAGTGATGCTTCTGCATCACTCTGATCAGCATAAATGCTGTGCTCCTGTGAGTGCCAGCGCTGTGTCGGCATTCACATTTAGTAACTCATGGCAGCGGCAGGGGTCATCATCTAACCTGCTATGCTCATCCACTGGAGCCGTGTGATCGCATCACAGGGCCACCTATGGTGGTGGGGAATGGCTCAATCCTCGCCGCAGCGCATTAGATTGCGCTGTCAGAGTGTGAAAGCACGATCCAAGGGATTAAAAGGCGTGGGTGGATCTCCAATGCACCTGGCCTGTTAGCCTCATGTCTGTTGATCAGATCAGCAGACATGTGCAGGGATTACCACGGGTTTGCCATGCGAGGCCACAGTAACGAGTCAGACACGACCAAGAATGTATCGGTACATCCTTGGTCATGACGGCGTTATATATTTTTGTGACCTGATTTGTGTGTGATGCATCAGCACTAAATAGTCTAAATTGGGGGAGTGAAGTGAGAACAATATAGGGAAACATTAAATGTTTGGGATAAAATTTTCTAATGTCCATAAGTATTTACCTCTTTTTCTATGAAGCTCTAAAAATTTCTGGTGCAAGCAATTACCTTCATAAGTCACATGATTAGTGAAAGAAAGTCCACCCGTGTGCAATCTAAGTGTCCAGTGGTCTGTCAGTATATACACACACCTTATCTGAAAGGTGACAGCGGCTGCAGCGCCATAAAGCAAGTGGTCCTATTAACCAAACACCATCATGAAGACCAAGGAGATCTCCAAAGTCAGAGTCAAAGTTGTTGAGAAGTACAAGTCAGGGTTGGGTTTTAAAAAAATATCTCAATCTCTGAAGATCCCCCAGAGCAACATCAAATCCATTATCATCAAATGGAAAGAACATGGTACCACAACAAACCTGCCAAGAGAAAGCTGCCCATCAAAACTCTCAGCCGGGGAAAGGAGGGCATTAATCAGAGAGACAGGACAGAGACCCAAATAAACTGAAGGAACTGCAGAGTTCCCAAGCAGAGACTGGAGAATCTGCCAATAAGACTATAATAAGCCATATGCTCCATAGAGCTGGCCTTTATGGAAGAGTGGCCAGAAAAAAAGTATTTAATTACAGCCAAAAATTGGAAGGCTTGTTTTAGTTTTCTCAATAGACATATGGGAGACTCCTCAAATGTATGGGGAAAGGTGCTGGGATCAGATGAAATCAAAATTAAACTTTTTGTCCACCAAGATAAATGCTACTCAAACAAACACAACTCATCACCCCAAGAACACCATCCCTACAGTGAAACATGGTGGTGACAGCATAATTCTGTAGGGACAGGGAAAATGGTCAGAGTTGAGACTGGGACGGAAGTTCACTTTCCAACAGGACACTAACAAAAAGCATACTGCTAAAGCAAGAATCCGCCCCTTTCTCACCATGGAAACTACAAAAACTCTCACCGTGGCCCTGATCCACGCCCACCTTGACTACTATAATTCTCTATTATTTGGTCTCCCCCTAACTAGACTCTCTACTTTACAGTCAGTCCATCCTTAATGCTGCAGCCAGGGTCACCTATGTGGCTAACTATTACATGGATGCTTCTGCTCTGTGCCAGTCATTGCACTGGCTGCCTATATGTCACAGGATCCAATTCAAATTGCTTGTTCTTACCCACAAAGATCTCCATAGTGCGGCACCCCCCTACATCTCCACCCTCATCTCTGTCTATCACCCCACCCGGTCTCTACGCTCTGCAAATGACGTTCGACTAACATCCACACTAATCCGAACTTTAGACTCCCGGATCCAAGACTTCTCCTGAGCTGCACCTCTGGAAATCTCTACCCCAAGAAAGTAGGACAAATCACAACTTGCTCAGTTTCAGACACTTCCTAAAAACACATCTTTTTAGGGTAGCCTATCACATTCCCTAATCAAATTAAATTCAGAGTACCTCCATGACTTCTCAGACCATAACTCCCCATCAAACTCCGCCACACCCAAAAGTATCTCAAATATTGGCTGACTGGTTCAGGCAGCCTTTATCTATTCCCCATTTCTCTGAGATGGCTGGATTGGCATTATAAATAAGCACTTGTACCTTGTCCCCGCACCCCACCTCATTGTAGATTGTAAGCTCTCACGAGCAGGGTTGTCTTTTTTGCTCTAATTATTGTATTTTCTATAACTGTTACTTGTTTGTATATGAACCTTCTGAATTGTAAAGTGGAATATGTTGGCGCTATAGAAAGCAATATGTATTATTATTATTATTATTATTATTACAACTGTACTGGAGTGCCCTAATCAAGGCTCTGACCTTAATCCAATTGAGAATCTGTGGTCAGACTTAAATATTGCTGTTCAACAGACAAAATCTTCTGACTTGAAGGAGCTGGAACAGTTTCTCCTTGAGGAATGGGCCAAAATCCCATTTGAAAGCAAATAGAGACTTATCCAAAGCAACTTGCAGCTGTAATTGCCACAAAAGGAGGCTCTGCAAAGTACTGACTTTAAGGCGGTGAATATGTCACATGGAGGTTTTTACAACACATCGCAGACTGTCATAGTGATGTCAGGATCCTTTCAGACTATTGATTCTGACACTCCGCCAGATAACGTTTTTGAAATCTGTAATTAGCGCAGGCTGACTCGGGCGTTAACCAACAGATTGGTAATTTATAGACAGGCTATCAAGAGTTGATCTCTGCTGGTCTGCTTGTGAGCCATCTTTGATCACAGCTTGTGGGGTAACCAATCACATCTACTCCCTTCCTATATATGCTGGCTGGACACTTCGATTAGTGCCAGCTATAGTTTATCTTAGCTGGTCTGGTGAGATTTTAGTGATTCAAACTAACTGGTGGCTGTAGTATTTGCTGCTGTGTGCGGTTGTGGAGTTAACCCCTGTTGTCTTTTTGTCACTACTTTCCTGCTCTTGCTTTTCTCCTGGGTCTGTCATTGTTGGTTACTATGTGTTTGCAGTGTGTCAGAGTTTTGGTTTCCCCTGTGTTTCTTTATCTGTGTTTCCATCTCTCCGGCTCCTTTCTTCGCTGGTGGGAGAGGAGAATCAGATCAGTTCTGGTCAGGAGCTTAGCCAGGCATAGAATTCAGGCATCTCACCATTAGGGGTAACCCTGAGGTTAGGCATTGCCTAGGGGCCTCTAGCATGAAGGACAGCATAGGAGCCTCTGTCCCTCGCTTTCCTACAGTCCCATTATGACAGAATAGTTATGTACACTGACGTTTTCAGTTAGTTTCTCTTATTTGTTATTTGCTTCACAATAAAATGAAAAACAATTTTTCACAGTTGTAGGTATGTTTTCTATGTGAACTAATGCAAAGCCTCAAAAAAACTGTTAAATTCCATGTTATGAGGTAACAAAACCCGGAAAATAGCAAAGGGGTTGAATATTTTTGCAAGGCACTGTGTATGCACTCTGCTCCAGCAGCCACTATATATATATATATATATATATATATATATAGTGGCTGCTGGAGCAGAGTGCATACACAGTAAATAAATATATGCAGTGCCTTGAGAAAGTATTTGACCCCTTTGAATTTTTCCACCTTTTCCCACATTTCAGGCTTCAAACATAAAGATAAAAAAAAATAATGTTATGGCGATGAATGAACAAAAAGTGGGACACAATTGTGGAGGTGAATTAAATTTAGTGCTTATTTTAAACTTTTCTAAAAAAATAATAAACTAAAAATTAGGGCGTGCAATATTATTCGTCCCCTTTAAGTTAATACTTTGTAGCGCCACCTTTTGCTGCGATTACAGCTGCAAGTCGCTTTGGGTATGTGTCTATCAGTTTTGCACATCGAGAGACTGAAATTCTTGCCCATTCCTCCTTTGCAAACAGCTGGAGCTGAGTGAGGTTGGATGGAGAGCGTGTGTGAACAGCAGTTTTCAGCTCTTTCCACAGATTCTCTATTGGATTCAGGTCTGGACTTTGACTTGGCCATTCTAACACCTGGATACATTTATTTGTGAACCATTCCATTGTAGATTTTGCTTTAGATTTTGGATCATTGCCTTGTTGAAAGACAAATCTCCGTTCCAGTCTCAGGTCATTTGCAGACTCCCACAGGTTTTCTTCAAGAATGGTCCTATATTTGGCTCCATCCATCTTCCCATCAATTTTAACCATCTTCCCTGTTCCTGCTGAAGAAAAACAGGCCCAAACCATGATGCTGCCACCACCATGTTTGACAGTGGGGATGGTGTGTTCAGGATGATGTGCTGTGTTTCTTATACGCCAAACATATCGTTTGGCATTGTTCCCAAAAAGTTCGATTTTGGTTTCATCTGACCAGAGCACCTTTTTCCACATGTTTGGTGTCTCCCAGGTGGCTTGTGGCAAACTTTAAACAACACTTTTTATGGATATCTTTGAGAAATGGCTTTTTTCTTGCCACACTTCCATAAAGGCCAGATTTGTGCAGTGTATTACTGATTGTTGTCCTATGGACAGACTCTCCCACCTCAGCTGTAGATCTCTGCAGTTCATCCAGAGTGATCATGGGCCTCTTGGCTGCATCTCTGATCAGTCTTCTCCTTGTTTGAGATGAAATTTTTGAGGGACGGCCGGGTCTTGGTAGATTTGCAGTGGTATGATACTCCTTCCTTTTCAATATGATCGCTTGCACAGTGCTTCTTGGGATGTTTAAAGTTTTGGAAATCTTTTTGTAACCAAATCCAGCTTTAAACTTCCCCACAACAATATCACGGACCTTCCTGTTGTGTTCCTTGGTCTTCATAATGCTATCTGCACTTTAAACAGAACACTGAGACTATCACAGAGCAGGTGCATTTATAGGGAGAATTGATTACACACAGGTGGCTATATTTATCATCATCAGTCATCAGGACAACATTGGATCATTCAGAGGTCCTCAATGAACTTCTGGAGTGAGTTTCCTGCAGTGAAAGTAAAGAGGACAAATAATATTGCACGCCCCAATTTTCAGTTTATTATTTTTTGCAAAAGTTCAAAATAAGCAATAAATTTCGTTCAACTTCACAATTGTGCCCCACTTGTTGTTGATTCTTCACCATAACATTACATTTTTTATCTGTATGTTTGAAGCCTTATATGTGGGAAAAGGTTGAAAAATACAAGGGGGCCGAATACTTTCACAAGGCACTGTGTGTATATATATATACAGAGAGAGAGAGAGTATAAATAATGTGCTAAGGTGACTTCTGTATTATTCTTATGGGCAAATCTCCAAACTATACGCCCTATTGAGCAAATGGACATCACAGAGAAGGTTCCTGAATCCATTTTATAGCCAAGATTTTCTTCATATAGCTGGCCATAATAATAGTAATTAATAGTAAGACATTTTCTTAGCATTCCCGTCACGATAAGGTAATGAGCCTACTTCTTAAAAGAGAACTTTATTAGTTTTGATGAAGTATACGGTTATATTCACATATTGTCATTTACAATACATTTGTCTTTTTTTTATGCCAAAAATGTGATCAGAAGCCATAAGCTGGAAGATGCAATCCTACCCAATAACGAGATTCAATACTCTTTTTGACACATAATATTACGGGAATTATAATCATGGCATCGTGAGTACAGCTTTTGCCTAAAGGATGTATAAATCTATTAGTCTCTTTTTGGGTGGTAGCTGCTCAATGTTGGTCAATAAATCTTGGGTATTGCCAATGGAATAGAGCAGCGGTAGCCAGCTTGGAGTAATAATCACAAGGGCATAGACACCATAGTAATAGCTCTGCAAGTATTTCAATGTCTGCCCCTAACTAATGCAAAGAAATGACCTCAAGAAAATCCTGTGTTTCCCATTTTCAGTGATATACTGTATATACAGTGAAGGAAATAACTATTTGATCCCTTGCTGAGTTTGTAAGTTTGCCCACTCACAAAGACATGAACAGCCTATAATTTTAATAGTAGGTTAATTTTAATAGTGAGAGATAGAATATCCAAAATAAAATCCAGAAAATCACATTGTATAAATTATGTAAATTTATTTGCATTTTGCAGAGAGAAATAAGTATTTGATCCCCTACCAACCATTAAGCGTTCTGGCTCCTACAGACCAGTTAGATGCTCCTAATCAACTTGTTACCTGCATTAAAGACAGCTACAGGTTAAAAGCATTCTGAAGCCAAGCAATCACTACAAATTTATTCCTCCTGGTGCCTCAGGCTTTCAGTCAGAGATGTGGCTTCAGTCACCTCAGCTCAGTGTATAGTGAGCAGCGGTTGTAACCATGCCCTGATCCTGACTGACAGCCGACTCAGCATTGTATCAGTACAGAGTCAGTTGTCAGTGTGCCATGGTGTGGTAACAGCAGCTACCTATTATACACAGAGCAGTGTCTGAAGTCACGCCTCCCTGCAGCCTCAGGCTTTCAGGCATAAAGTTCATTCTGACCCGGGAGCAGGACTTTCAGTGAAGCTGTTACACAGTTTCAGAGTGCTATTAATCTGCAGATTAGTCCCTTTAATAGCTCAACATAACTAGTATAACTTTCATGATTCCACCACTCAATGTGTCTTTGATGCGCTGAGTGACAGCTCAGCTGTCCTATAGAATGATGGTCATCCTGAGTTGTCAGTTTGTTGAGTGACAGCTCGGCCATCCAATCTCAAGCATGGTCATGCTGACCTGTTGACATTGCTATGAACAGTTCAGCCATCCTATCTCATGAAGGGACGTTCTGAGCTGTAAGTATTGTGACTGACAGTCCAGCCACCCAATCAGGGCGGGGGGTGCTTGGTTTCCTCCAAGTATCTTCTGTTCTGAGTCATTACCTGGCTATTTAGCTGGCTATCAGTCTCTGATTACTGCCAGTTGCAGCCTTATAGCTTCGTACTGTATGTGTGTCTTGTTTTCCACTGTTCTGTTTCTGATCTATTGCTACCGGACCTTGTACCTTAGCTCTGACTGTCCATTTTACCTAGCCCTTTAGTCTTGATCTGAAACCTTCCTGAAATTATGACCTCAGACTGAGACCTGACTATGCTTTTGTCTTACCCCTTTGTTTATGATGAGCTTTCTTGGTATCTGAGCCCTGACCTCTTGGCTACCCTTCCTCATGACTTGATCATGAGTAGTGACCAACTCCTGGAAAGGTAATTTATAGGCCAATAGAAGCTCCTAGCAGCATCTTATGGAATCTTAGACCATTCTTCCAGTTCACTGATATTTTTGGGTATTCATGCTGCAACTGTCTTCTTCAAAGCCCTCCAAAACTTTTATGGTGCTCAAGTATGGCTGTTTCAGAATCTTCCAGAACTTCTTCTGAAACCAAAATGAGGTAGACTTTGAGTTAAGCTTTGATCATGGTCTTGATGGTCCAATGATGCTGAAGCCGCAGATCTTCACAGAAGACATGACATTTTCTCTTAAAATTTTCTGATACTTGATTGAATTCATCTTGTCCTTCTCTCTTACAGATTAGTAATGTGGGTCTCATAGATGCCTGCCATGACTAATCTAGGACTTAATGGCAGCTATGGGCTATTATTAACTCCTTTTTACCCTGATTGCCACTGCACCAGAGCAATTGGGAAGAGGTGGATAAAGTGTTGGGACTGTTGCATCTAATGGATGCGGCAATTATGGGCAGCTACTGGCTGCTATTTTTAGGCTAGGGAGATCCTAATAACCATAGTCCTCCCCAGCCTTAGAATACCAGCCCCAGCTGTGTGGCTTAATCTTGGCTGGGTACCAAAATTGGGTGGGACCGCACACAGTTTTTTTTAAATTATTTATTTTACTGTACGATATAGACCCACTTACTGGTGTCTGTGATTGGTTGCAGTCAGACAGCTGTCACTAAGCATGTAGGCGGGTCTGACTGCAACTAATCACAGACGCCGGTGAGCGGGAGAAGCAATAAATGTATATGAGCCTAATGTGCGGCTGTGGAAGAAGAATAAGAGGCTGCGGGAGCAGTGTGACAGCCGTGCTGGTGATCAGTGAGTATGAAGCACTTGGAGAGAGAGAGACAGAAACAGATAGAGAGAGTCTACAATGTTGCGCAGCCAGGCAATCACAGTAATGCCACAACCAAGATGGCTGCGGCATTACTGTGACTGGTTAAGAAGCCTAGTAGGTTTAGGAGCTGCAAATCATGCGCCAAACCTGCTGGGCGGGACATATGATTATAGTGAGGCGAGTACATAAAAACTTGCAATGTAACCAGTAACCCAAATACTGTATTATCCGTGCGAGTAGCAAATAGTAATGATTACACTCGCTCATCACTAATAACTACAAAAATACATACAGCTGCACTTTAAAATGCTAACATTGAATATGGGAACTCTGGTATTGCATTACTGCTATAGGAATATTTGAAAAAAAGAGATACTTAGCTCAATGCACGTGTAACCATGACAAGGGGATCTCTTCTATATATACTGGGACCTTAACTCTTTTTTTAAAAATCTCCTATAGCAGTAATGCAATACCAGAGTTCCCATATTCAATGTTAGCATTTTAGAGTGCAGCTGTATGTATTTTTTTAGTTAGAACTGCATAAAATGTCACAATGCCACAATGTGCGTCGTGACCTTGCACAAGCAGCAGCAATCAAAAGATATGTGGGTACTGAAAGGGTGACAGTAAGGAGTGCAGAGGCAGTCGAGGTGAATGGTGAGGTGATGTTAATTTTTTTTTTTAGAATTTTCACCATTTTGCTGAATTGAATTGCAAAAAAATCTGCAATTTGGCAAATGCAGATTTGTGTAAAATTTTATTAGAATTCAATTTCCACCTGCGATTATCATGTGCGAGTGCAATCTGATAAAAAATCGGATTGCACTCGCACCAGTGTTAATCAATGAGGCAGTTTCATTTGTCCTGTTTTTTCTCCAGACGAATCGTGCTCTTGGTACAATCGCAGCATGAGAAAAATATGGCAATACGGATGGCATACGCATGTCATACAGATGACATACGCATGTCACACGGATCCTTGGTATGGAAAATTTACAGACTCGTGACTCGCCCACCCCAGGGTTATGGGACACCCGGTGCCGGGCCGAACTAGTCCGGGGGTCGTCAGTGGTGGCGGGGCCCGACTCCGTACCCTGGTGGCGTCAATTAATATGGCTGGTGACTTGGGGGTGATTAAAGTTTATAATATTCGTGACGCCACCTGTGGTTTGCGGCTATTTAGCCGCCGCTGCTGTATGGGGCCTCCGGGGTGATGGAACGGCAGCAATGGTGGTACTGCTCCCCACAGGTGGAGCTGGACCCCGGGGCAACAGTTGGTGCTTGTAAGTGTCTATGGTGCGTAGTAAGGGAGGCGACACCAGTGGGTGCAGTTTCAAGATCTTTACTTACAATTTCTGGTTGTGGCGCGCAGGTGCCTTTGGACTGCTGGGACCCACTGTCAGGGACCTCCGCCGATCCCGGGTAGATCCTGAAATAAAAGCCGGCGCACCCCTCTACTGTGTTCCTTTCTTCAGCTGACTTCTGAGCCTCACGCTTGTTGGCTGAACTTTGCTTGGCCTCCACTACAGCCTCCGGGCCAGGGGCTTGCCTGTCGGTAGTTTTACCCCCTTTCCAGAGGTTCTGCTGTGGCCTGTGGCCCGGGCAGTTTGCAACTTGCAATTTTGTACTTTTGGAAATGACTTCTCTTCCTCCAGTTTCTAGGGACCGTCCCCTGTATGCAGCTTGATCCCTCCACCGATGTTTCTGTGGAACAGGCCACGAGCCTGAAAGCTATCTGTGGCCCTGGAATCCCTTCTGTTCTCTACTTGGTGTCACCTGGACCTACTGGGCCCCAGGGTCTTCACCAGGAAGCGTCACTTTCTCTTTCTTGCTCCTGACTGACTAGAGCACTTCTCTCAGCTCTCTCCTCTGCCTCCCACAGACTCTCACTACTCACTCCAGACTCTTCCTCTCTCTAACTGACTACTCTTGACCTTCCTTGTCTACTCTACACTCGGCTGGCTCCTCCCACCCACCCAGTTGCTAAGCTCCCACCCTATGGGAGCAGGGATGGGTCTTACGGCCCCTCCCAGCATGCAGCATGGGAGGGTTGCTGCCACTATCCCCGGTCCCTGTGTGTACCTAACAATGGGTGTAGTGTGAATTTGCCTGTGGACCGGCGTTTACTCCTTTCCTTACCCAGGATGGGACATCACACCTCTGGCTGGGGTGCAATGTTCCTGTTGCGACGGAAGCCTCAGGGGCGCCACACTCGCATACCACTTGCATGTCATACGGATGCTAGGTGAGAATTAAAATGCAGACCATACGCATGGCACTCACCCCACTTTTCTGGGCGAGTTTTGCAGAGATTATTTATTCGCAAGTGGAAAAGAGCCTGTAATGTATAATTGCCAGGCAGATCTATAGATATAAGTAATTTGTACAGGATTCTGTAACTGCATTTTACACGTTGATCTTTTTCTTTCGCGTTTTCTAACAAGCATATGTTATTTTCTAACAAGCATCAGCAAACACATCACCTCACCACTTCCAGTTAACGCTGCAACAAATTACCCAAATGACGGCTATTTTGCCGACTCTTCAGCAATGAAGCCATTGATGTCAAAACATTTTAATTAATAGTACATGGCAGAAAACAGGAATAATATATACACCACTCAACCCGCTTTTAGAGGAGGCGATGGAATATGGTTGTTCCTATGTTCGCTAACGAAGGAAGAAGTCACATGCCGGGGCATCTCATTAAGTCAGTGTCCATTATCATGTAATTGTTGCTTTCCTGCACACGTGTAAAAGCTTCGCCTTGGCCTGAAATGAATATTCTCACCCTGAGAATCACCTGCTTCGTATAATGAGGCTTTTGTGATCTCGCAGAATTCATCATGCTCTCTTCTACCCCCCTTTCCTTCACTACAGGGTGGCTTTTCTTCAAGGTTAAATTGAAAAAGAAAAGACGGTGAATTTTTCCTGACAGTCTTCAAAAATTCCCTGCCTTAATTTAATTCTGATTGTCTAAAAGAACATACATCAAGTCATTTTAAATGCGATTTCACATCCAGATTATTACGAGGGCTGAGTTGTATCACAGGTTGATCACAGAATATCAATAATTCATGGTGCTGTCTGGAGTCTCATAAGGATTTTTATTGTGTGTCTTATGTTTTAAAGCTTTTATGTAGCAAAATAAATTCTATAAAAATAGTTTTTGCACATTTGGATTTCTAGAAATTATGTGGGCAATCACATTGGAAAGGACAGACATAACTGGCAGTCTTTGTCTAGGGTGAGGAGCTCTGCC
The DNA here is from genome assembly GCF_048569485.1 of Anomaloglossus baeobatrachus. Classification (NCBI taxonomy): domain Eukaryota; kingdom Metazoa; phylum Chordata; class Amphibia; order Anura; family Aromobatidae; genus Anomaloglossus; species Anomaloglossus baeobatrachus. Next base: position 548,639,728 of record NC_134356.1, read on the forward strand.
ACCCCTTCTCTGCATTAGGCTTCTGCTCAAGGCCATAGTACAGTGAATTCACAGATTCGCTGAATAAATCTCCAGTAACGAAAATCTGTTCCATACATATTAAACAGGGTTGTTTCTACTACTGGATTCATGCAAACCACATTCACGTTAATGGGACAGGTGCAGAAATTTCTACAACAAATATACCACGTGTGAAGTTACCGGTATGTGGTGCAACTTTTTTCCCTTTTAAGTTGTCAGACATAGACTTTTCCCATGAGAGAAATGTACCGCCCCGCGCTTTACTGCAGCTGAGCCGCTTGGATCCGGGCTCGTTTGGTGGGTGGCTTGAGCACCTCCGGACCCGGGGGTCACGTCGCTCTGCAAGGGGTTGCTGGCGATCTCGATGGGGCTGGTTAGGTAGGTGTGTACGGCCGGAGCCGTGTTTGAGTTCGTGATGCCACCCATGGGACATGGTGAAAGTGTAGATACCACGCTGCAGTTATGGGGGCACCCGGGGGAGATGGTAGTGCAGCAAGATGTTAACCCCTCCGTGGACAGGGATGGTGGCCCCGGGACCCGCTAGGGGAGTGTAGTGGTTGGGCGGTGCAGGGCAGTGCGCGGCCGGATTGCACTGTTGTACTCACGATTACTGACACACTCAAGTCTCTGATGAACAAAGTTGATGGTGCTCGATGCCCACAGCTGGCTGCGTCTTGTCCCCCACCCGGGTTGGTGGTCCTGGCCTTTCTCCTGCACCTCTATATGTTTGTGTAGAGTGCCTGTGCCTTTGCAGCGAGAGTCCGCTCCCCGGCTGTATATGTACTGGTGGAGTCCGTTTGCCCGCAGGCGCTGGCCCGTGGAATCTCTCTGCCTGTGCGGTGGCTTTCTATCCCCCTCGGTGGGCTGTTGCCTTCTTTCGGGTCTTGGGATGGGAAAGGACCTAAGTTCCAGACCTCAATCAGTGAATTCGACATGGTCCAGTGGCTTCTGGGCCTCGTTCTGGGTCTGAGTACCCCTCCTTGTGCTCCGGTTTCTAGTCGGCTCCCCGGTTCGGTACCGGCGGGCCACTACCCTGTTTCGGCCCCTTAGGGTTCCACCTAGCCGTCTTCCCGGCTCCTGCAGATCAGGCCACTGCCTGCCTCCTGGCCTAGGTGCCAGGGCTACGACCCCAGCACCTGTCAGTTTCCGGTGCAGACCTGTCACCACAGGCCTGCTGCACTCTACTTCACTCCTGTCACTGATCTGACTTCTCACAACTGACTACTGTTTCTCCTGCCTCAGGCCCTCTGGACTCCTCGGTGGGCATGGCCAACCGCCTGGCTCCGCCCCCTGGTGTGTCCATTGAGCTCTGAGGGAGGTGACTAGGTTTTGTGTGTTTGGCTGCTGTTACCTTATTAGGGGGATGGGTGTTATGCAAGGGCCTACCTGTGACTACCTGGCTAGTCCAGGGTGTCACAGAAATGTAGTCCTCTATGGTGTTGATTCAGATGAATAGTCATCCATGTAATACATGGAGGCATCAGGTCTGTCAGAACAGGAGCCTCTCTTAAACATCTGTCCTCCATTTAGGCTCATGTGAGAAAGTCTCTCCTTCTAAGGCCGGTTTCACACATCCGGCTTTTTGCCGGTTTGCCGATTCCGGCGCACACCAGTACAGTGTATACAGTACATTGGCAGCGCTGTAACTTCCGGGTCACATGCTACGCTCACATGATAGCATGTGACCGGAGCTTGTCGCGCTGCCACTGTACTGTATACACTATACTGGCGTGCGCCGGAACCGTCAAGCCGGCGAAAAGCCGGATGTATGAAACCGGCCTTAATCAGTCAGTGTATTCTAATTAATTGTACCAAATTACATGTCACATATCAACTTCTTTTCATTGGACTTCCAGAGTAAAATCTCTCGGGACTGACCTAAATCTCCCACAGAACCACAAGAAACAAGCATTTCCAGAAGGGTTCTTGCACTTGTGTCATGAGATAAAGCCCAAGTAACCAACTTTACTTTCAATGAGGTGTTGAAAATGTGACCTCAAAAGAGTATGGGCATTGCAATAAAAATTTCCTTGGACAGTCAACTGGAAAGATGAAATATGGGGATATCAGGAAACCGGGGCTCCTAAGCTGACTCCCAGGCTAAGGGGCTCTAAGCTATCCATGGTCTCAGGGATACCCCTAAAGGTGGGGATGCCTGAGTCTCCTTCCTGGTCCTGATCCTGAGTAGTCCTGATCTGATACCTCCTCCCCCAGGGGGGACCTGGACAGGAGTGAGATTAAACCCCCAAAAAATAGGGAAAATTCACAACTCTGTCACACAGCACGTGCTTACAGAGTTATATGACTATAGAAGATAAGGAGGAAAACAAGAGCAAGGAGGAAACAACAAGACAATGGGTAAACTCCACAACCACTCCAGGTAAAAAGCAACAATTTTATGATAGTCTGGAATACCAAAACACACAGACCAACACAATATAACCTATAGCGGACATGGGTAAAACATTTCATCCAGCTTAAATATGAGAGGAGCAGATGTGATTGGCTTCCTCACAACATGTGATCAAAGGAGCCTAGAGGTTAACTCTTGCTAGCCTGACTATGACTAAGCACACAGCACTCGATGCCCGAGTCTGCCTTTGTTGATCAGAGACACCAGAGAAACCATCAGGCGGAGCTTCAGAATCTGCAATGTGAACAGATCATAACGCCGCCATGACAGTCGGCTAAATTCGTGCAAAACTCTGTGTGACACCAACGTGAAAAGTTGGCAAGTCTGGCCAAAAGTTATAACCAGCAGCCCTGAACATTCTCTGCTCAGAGGGTGACAGTCGCAGATCCACAAACATCAATATTTCTATCTTGTCTTTATGACATGTCTGAAAACTGGAACCCCCTGGTAATTAAATTGACAATTATGGGAGAATGTGACATTTAGAGAAATCAGAAGAGAAGTGGTAGAAATAAGCAGGGTGAAGATTGTTCAGATTTTTATCCATGAAGACCAATTTAGTCAATAGTTAAGCGTTAATCATTGGTTGCTTTGCAATTGTCATTACAATGATAATTACGGTGCGTTTAATTTAATGAAAGCTTGTAATCTGAAGACTAATTGCCTAATACAAATGGGCCTAGGGCAGACGTGATTTTATTTGAATTATGCTTAAACTGAAGCCCTAAAGTAAGTTTTATATGTAAAAGGATTGAATTTGGTCAGTTACATTGTGCAATCACCCTTAAAGTAGAACAAGTGTTGTCTCATCAAGAAGCCACCCTCTCTTTTAAAGGGAAGGTATCGTCAAAAAAAAAAAATATATATCTGAAAAAATGTAAAGTAATAATGTTTAAATGTTTTGTTTAAATATTATTATTTTTTTTTAATTGTGCAAAATATAAAAAAAAATTAAAAAGATTGATATTTTCCACTGTTAAACACTAGGGGGAGCAGCTTCTGAAATCCTACAGAAATTCCACTGTATAAAAAGCTTAGATTACAGCCTGCCGTAAAGTAGGCAGAGTCTGCTCTCCTGTGTGTGATGGCACGCCTCCCCCCTCCTAATCTGAGTGTTTACAACAGATAACAGAGAATGACATGTAAGGCCACAATGCACAGCCATTTTCCTGGTGACCAGAAATGTCTAAAGTGTCACCAAGGACAGCAGGAGTATCACACAGGAGAGAATTAGATACACAGCTCAGCAGAAAAAACAAAAAGCCAGCACCAAATGTGCACTGCGGCACTAAACATTCCAAACTGTACTTATTTTAAAAATTTTGAGATTTTTGGCAAAAAATTGCAATTTCTTGAGCTGCTTCGCCACGTCACGGCAAATCTCATTTGAAGCAGTCCTACACTAAAATATTTTTATAAAATGTGCCATACGGCCTCACATATGAATAGTAGAACTGCTCTTAGCAGCACTCACCTGGTCTATTTCAATCCCGTACCCATGACTGAGTCATGGCTGTGGGCGGGACAGGTCCAAGCAAACGCTGCATGAAGTAAATAGCCTGTGGACAAAGCCTGATGACTTAATGTGAACAGTCACCAACCGCCAAAATCCAGACAGATGGAATACATCCCAAATTGGGGTACATAGCAAGGTGGAGGTCAACCACCGACCAATTCAATGAAGAAAAAACAAAAAGCCAGCACCAAATGTGCACTGCGGCACTAAACATTCCAAACTGTACTTATTTTAAAAATTTTGAGATTTTTGGCAAAAAATTGCAATTTCTTGAGCTGCTTCGCCACGTCACGGCAAATCTCATTTGAAGCAGTCCTACACTAAAATATTTTTATAAAATGTGCCATACGGCCTCACATATGAATAGTAGAACAGCTCTTAGCAGCACTCACCTGGTCTATTTCAATCCCGTACCCATGACTGAGTCATGGCTGTGGGCGGGACAGGTCCAAGCAAACGCTGCATGAAGTAAATAGCCTGTGGACAAAGCCTGATGACTTAATGTGAACAGTCACCAACCGCCAAAATCCAGACAGATGGAATACATCCCAAATTGGGGTGCATAGCAAGGTGGAGGTCAACCACCGACCAATTCAATGAAGAAAAAACAAAAAGCCAGCACCAAATGTGCACTGCGGCACTAAACATTCCAACAGCTCAGAAGACAGTATCACACAGGAGAGGATTAGATACACGGCTCAGCAGACAGTATCACACAGGATAGGATTAGATACACGGCTCAGCAGACAGTATCACACAACATAGGATTAGATACACAGCCCTGCAGACAGTATTACACGATAGGATTAGATACACAGCCCTGCAGACAGTATTACACGATAGGATTAGATACACAGCTCAGCAGACAGTATCACACAACATAGGATTAGATACACAGCTCAGCAGACAGTATCACACAGGATAGGATTAAATACACAGCTCAGCAGACAGTATCACACAACATAGGATTAGATACACAGCCCTGCAGACAGTATTACACGATAGGATTAGATACACAGCTCAGCAGACAGTATCACACAGGAGAGGATTAGATACACAGCCCTGCAGACAGTATTACACGATAGGATTAGATACACAGCCCTGCAGACAGTATTACACGATAGGATTAGATACACAGCTCAGCAGACAGTATCACACAGGAGATGATTAGATACACAGCCCTGCAGACAGTATCACACAGCAGAAGATTAGATACACAGCCGTGCAGACAGTATCACACAGGAGAGGATTAGATACACGGCTCAGCAGACAGTATCACACAGGATAGGATTAGATACACAACCCTGCAGACAGCATCACTGGTACACACACAGGTACTCACATGCAGTGGGGTGCGCACACACACACACAATCACCCCTGATGGGGACCTTGTGCTACACACACACACACACACACACACACACACACACACACACAATCACCCCTGATGGGAACCTTGTGTCACACACACACACACAATCACCCCTGATGGGGACCTTGTGCCACACACACACACACACACACAATCACCCCTGATGGGGACCTTGTGCCATACACACCACACAATCACTCCTGATGGGGACCTTGTGCTATACACACACACACACAAACACACACACACACACACACACACACACACACACACACAATCACCCCTAATGGGGACCTTGTGCTATACACACACACACACACACACACACACATATATAATCACCCCTGATGGGGACCTTGTGCCACACACACACAATCACCCCTGATGGGGACCTTGTGTCACACACACACACAATCACCCCTGATGGGGACCTTGTGCCACACACACACACAATCACCCCTGATGGGGACCTTGTGCCATACACACCACATAATCACTCCTGATGGGGACCTTGTGCTATACACACACACACACACACACACACACACACACACAGACAATCACCCCTGATGGGGACCTTGTGCTATACACACACACAATCACCCCTGATGGGGAGCTTGTGCTATACACACACACACACACACACACACACAATCACCCCTGATGGGGACCTTGTGCCACACACACACACAATCACCCCTGATGGGGACCTTGTGCCATACACACACAATCACTCCTGATGGGGACCTTGTGCTATACACACACACACACATACACACACACACACACACACAATCACCCCTGATGGGGACCTTGTGCTATACACACACACAATCACCCCCGATGGGGACCTTGTGCTATACACACACTCACACACACACACAATCACCCCTGATAGGGACCTTGTGCTATACACACACACAATCACCCCTGATGGGGACCTTGTGCTATACACACAAACACACACACAATCACCCCTGATGGGGACCTTGTGCTATACACACACACACACACACACACACAGCAGCGGAGGGCAGAGCGGGGACTTGGGAGAATGGAGGGAGGGGGGGTGTCATTGGAGACGGTAACGGCGGGGGGGAGGGGCGGCGTCAGTAGCTGGGGCAGAGCAGAGGCTGGGGAGAACAGAGGGATGGGATGTCATCGGAGACAGTAACGAGGGGAGGGGAGGCGGCCCGTACTCACACATCCCGGCAGGTGACAGGGGTAAAGTGGAGCAAACAGCACACGCTGTGAGCTCCACAATAATGGCGCTGAACTCCTCCCTCTGCTGTGTCCTGGACAGCCCAGGGGGAGCATCCAGGTCACAGCAGACGCCCACTGTAACGTACTTCATGGGGTCGGAGCCCGACTATCAGAGTCTATGCACAGGGGCTGCCATAAAGGAACGAGTTACTGTCATTACACACACGGCAAATCCAGCATGGCAGCCCCCAGTGCCTCCAGTAAAATAAGAATTACATAAAAACTAAATAAGCTGCGATTTTCATTTTGTATTAGAAATACTTGATTTCATAATCCCTATTTTTAATACAAAAATAAAAAACCGCGATACCTTCCCTTTAACTATCTTAATATGGCAGAAAAGGTCTTAGGCGGGCTTTGCACGCTGCAACATCGGTAACAATGTGTTACCGATGCTGCAGCGATAGTCCCGCCCCCGTCGCACGTTCGATATCTAGTGAAAGCTGCCGTAGCGATTATTATCGCTACGGCAGCTTTACACGCACATACCTGCCGTGCGACGTCCCTCTGGCCGGCGACCCGCCTCCTTCCTTAGGGGGCGGGTCGTGCAGCGTCACAGTGACGTCACACGGCAGGCGGCCAATTGAAGCGGAGGGGCGGAGATGAGCAGGATGTAAACATCCCGCCCACCTCCGTCCTTCTCATTGCAGCCGGCGGCAGGTAAGTTGAAGTTCCTCGCTCCTGCGGCTTCATACACAGCGATGTGTGCTGCCGCAGGAGCGAGGAACAACATCGTACCTGTCGCTGCACCGGCATTATGGAAATGTCGGAGGCTGCAGCGATGATACGATAACGACGCTTTTGCGCTCGTTCATCGTATCAAAAAGGTTTTACACGTTGCGATATCGACTGCGACGCCGGATGTGCGTCACTTTCGATTTGACCCCATCGACATCGCACGTGCAATATCGCAACGTGCAAAGCCGCCCTTAGGCCGGGGGGTCAGACAAGCATATGAAAAGTCATACGATTTTCATCCAAAAAACATGGACGATTCTCATCTGTATTGTCATCCGTGTGTCCACATGTTATATCCGTGTGACATCCGAGGGAAATCTATACGACATAAATTTTTATGTATCAACCTTTTAAAATTCAAATGCTCAAACACAGTTTACTAGGATATAATGGCAATGTATCTGTGAAAATCCGAAGCAATATAGATGATCCGTTTGAGAAACCTGAATGGATGAGGCTCAAGAGAGTAGAGCATGCCGCGATTCTTTTCATATGGACTCTTGGTCTTTGTGAAATCGGTCATTTTACCAACTGGTCAGTGTGCGGATTAATTTTTACTGATCACATATCTCTATGAGTTTGGGGTCCCACTTTCTGGACGTCCCTCTATTACTCAGAATATAGAGCCTCTAGCTTAGAACATCTCTGGATCTGGTGGATTTGGAGGACAGATTTTACGGTTAGCCACTCATTAAATGGAAAATGGAAATAAATGTCCAGGTGCAGCTTTAGTTTTAGACCGTTAATTACCAGGGGTTTGGAAGCTTTATGTGAGGAGGTTACGTAGCTGTTTGCCAGCCGGGCAGCAATCTGAAAACATCTGGATACTCTTTTGTCTAAAACACAAAAACTTACAGTCCCTTCCTGTGAAGTAATGATTTAGTGCTGTGCTCGCCCTGACTCTTCTCTAACCTTAGCTACAGTCCAGCAGGGGTAAGCACACACAGGGGGCTCTGTGAAACCATGACATGGTACCATTAGACAACAGGGATGAAAGGGCCATTACAGGGAAAATTCCGAAATGAGTTTCCTTGATATATTAGATGAAGCTTTGACTTCTTACAGAAGTTGATGATTGAGCATCAAAAAGCTAACAAAATAGGTTATCAGATTATAATTAGTCTTACTACCAGTGAATCCTAAGACTTCGTTCCCACAATGAGCTTTTGGTGAGTTTTTGATGTTGCAGATTTTCTGCACCATTTCTTCCCCTATTAGGCCTCTGTCACACGTTCGTGCCTACGGTACGTGTTTTGCAGTTTTTTTTCATGCACCGGAGACACGTACATACATGCACCAATGTTACCCTATGGTAACAGGCACATTAACGTAAATCCACACGGAACGTGTGTCCGTGTGGATTGTACATTTGAGTTTAAAAAACGTCGACATGTCTTTTTTTCTCCAGCATCACGGGTGTCACACGGCCCGCACCCGTACAACATGGATGTAGTGTGGATGCGGTACCATGTGACACGCGCCGGAGAAACACGTGTCATTATTTTAAAATAAAAAAAAAATACTCACCTCCACCAGCCCTGCAGAATCTTCCGCTGTAAACAGTTGCTGCCGGCCGGCACTCATTATGAGCATGTTAAGGAGGTGCGCGTGATGTTATAATCTCCACCACTCCGCTCGGCCGGAAGCAGCATCAGCGGGGAGTGGGCGGGGCTGGAGACGAAGATCAGTACCCTGGACAGCAGCAAGGACCACGTGAGTATGTAAATTACCGGTTCTCCGTGTGTTATCGCAGATAGCACACGGAGAACACACGTGGCCCGCACATACCTGAGACACGTACTTACCTAACGCAACACGCAAGGAAAATATGTGTCTCGCGGCACGTGCGTGATTTTCACGTGAGTGTGGCAGAGGCCTTAAGTAAATTAGGTTACTTGCTTTTTTCATTGTGTTTTGTGTGCTTTTTTTTAACATTCATTGTTATTGCATTTTCGATGCTGAGGTTTTTGTCTCTTTTTGGCATGTGATGTTATAAATAAAAAAATGCTTTGTTATTGATATGTCCTAGTGTTTGATAGAATTTCATAAGTGGATTACATGCGTTTCTGTTATGTATCTGCAGTGGAAATGTATTAAAAAGGCATGTGTGTTTTTTTCCTGATTATTTTTTGCATCTCATGAAATTCTATGGATAAATCTGCACATAAAACTCAGTGTACCAACAAGAGAAATTGACATTTTGGATTTGAAACACGAATCACAGATCAGTTTACGCTGATTAAAGGGAACCTGTCAGGTGCAATATGCACCCATAACCACGAGCAGTTCTGGGTACATGTCGCGGGCGGAGGAAGGAATGCCGCTGCGCTCGCTAACGCTCGGGTCCGGCTCTGCTGCGGCTGCTGCTCAGTGGCTCGAGCGGTGGGCCGGATCCGGGGACTCGAGTGGCGCTCCTCGCCCGTGAGTGAAAAGGGTGGTTGGTTTGGGGGATTTAGTCCGTGACGCCACCCACGGGTTGTGGTGAAGATGGGCACTACCGATGCTGGTGACGGGGATCCCGGGAGCGATGGCGGGGAGCAGCTGGGATGTTGTTTTTCCCCTCCGTGGGTAGGGGTCGGTGGTCCCGGGGCCCGGTGGTGAGACGGGGAGGCAGGGTTGGTAAGGTGCAGGGTTGCAGGGGCAGCGCGGAGCGGTGCCGGATGGCACGGGTGTACTCACTCAGCAAGAGATGCACAGAGTCTCTGGTAAACCAAACGGCTGGATGGACGGGTCCCGCAGCCGTCTCTCTCCCCGGACAGGTGATGGCGGCTGTCTTTCCCTGCACCTTTGTGTACTTGTTTGACTACGATGGATCCCCAACGGTAGTCCGCTCCCCGGTGTATGGATGCCGGAGGAGCCCGTGTGCCCGCAGGCGCTGGCCCTTGGGTCTCTAGCATTAGGCGGTAGCTGTATACCCTCATGGTGTGGGCGGTTGCCTTCTAACGGGTCTTTGGTTGTTAGGAATCCCCTGTGATTCCTGTCACACTCGGATTTGACTATTGACGGCGGCTCCAAGCCCGGTCGGGGTCCGATGGCCCTGCCTGTGTGTGCTGGCTTCACTTCGCTCCCCGGTCGGTACCGGCGGGCCAACGCCCGACCCCGGTCCTATGGTTCCACGCCGATTCACCACTCCTGCAGATGGCCACCACCATCTGCCAACCTTGTTGTTAGTACCTGGGCCACGAACCCAGACACCCTTCACTTTACTCCTCTCACTTTCACCTCTTGGACTAAACTAAAACTTTTCCCGCCTCCAGGCCTGTGAACTCCTCGGTGGGTGGGGCCAACCACTTGGCTCCACCCCACCTGGTGTGGACATCAGACCCTGGAGGGAGGTAACAAGGGTTTTATGTTTGGCTAATGTTACTGTCTAGTGGGGGTGGGGGTGTTTGTGTGTTACCTGTGACGACCTGGCTAGTCCAGGGCGCCACATACATATTGCTAGTCCCTGCCTAACTGTCCCTGTATACACTAGCATAGATAAAGTGGTCTTTAGAAAATGTATTTCTAAAATCTTTTATCATATGCTAATGAGCGAGGGGACTAGTCCCCTGGGCATTAGTTCCCCTTGCTAGTTGGCTCCATTAGTATGTTAGTATGCCCCAGTGGGCATGCTAATGAATGCGCAGGGTCACAGGATGATCTCACTCACCTCTCCGCTGCCATTGCGTTCAACGGGGGATTTTGGCTCAGTGCACATGACCCCGGAGTTTGGGTCTTGCGCACTATGAAGCCGGGTGTATGCGTCCTGGCTTCAAACTGAAGTAGTGCGCATGACCCAAACTCCGGGGTCATGCGGACTGAGCCAAAATCCAGCGTTGCACGCGATGGTGGCGGAGAGGTGAGTGAGAACATCCTGTGATGCTGCACATTCAAAATTAGACCTCTCAGCCTTCCCGACGTGTCTATTTTTGTAAATGTCAATAGTCCATGTGGAAACAAAGTCTGACACTGAGCCGTGATTGAACACTATAGAAAGCTAATGTCAGTTTTTATTCTTATCACCCAAAAATAAGCATCAAACCAACTGTTACAAATATGGCAAAATGAAGTCCCTCTTCTCCAAATGATGTGTCACATTCACAATGTTTATTGTAAAGTTCAATAGGAAATTATAGTAGAACACTGCTGAATGTATAATTAAACATGTTGGATTGGTTGCATACATTTTTGTGACTATGTCAGCTACCAGTACAGTCCCTGACAGAAGTTCTGTCGCTTATCCATGTTATGTAAAAAAAAAGCTTATAACCTGACTTTAAATTCATCCATTGGTTTTATAAATCACTCTTTTGAAAGCTGAAACCCTCCCAAATTTGGTTTAGGTTATGAAAATAAAGTTGCTGCAAAGCTGAAATATTGATCATTTAATGAACACAGAAAGGTCAGATTTTGGCAAGACAAAAGATTTGTCGCCCACAGAAAGTAATGTGAAATTCAAACAAATAATTTACTTCTAATACAAAGGTATGTTGCATAACATTGGTGAATGAAGTTGTGGTGCTATTAGAGCCATATTTAATATTTTGTGTGACTTCCATGAGCTTGAAGACTGCATCCATGCGGTTCAACAATGATTCATACAATTTATTGATGAAGTCATCAGGAATAGCAAAGAATGCAGTCTTACATGCCTCCAAGAGTTAATCTAGATTCTTTGGTTTTGTCTTCCAAGCTTCTTCTTCATCCTACCCCAAACATGCTCAATGATGTTCATGTCTGGTGACTGGGCTGGCCAGTCCTTGAGCACCTTGATTTTATTTGCCAGGAGGAACTTGTTGTAGAGATGGATGTATGAGATGGAGCACCATCCTGCTGCAGAATTTGACCCTTTTTATGATTGAGAATGTAAGCGGTAGCTAATACTTCTTGATATTTTAGGCTCTTGATATTGTCTTCCACCTTGCAAATGTTTCGGACACCCCCATACTGAATGTAATCCCAGACCATGATCTTTCCACCACCAAACTTAACTGTTTTCTGGGTGTATTTTGGATCCATACGGGCTCCACTAGGTCTCCTGCAGTATTTGCAGCGGCTGTGGTGTAATTCAAGTGAAGATACATCAGAGAAATCCACCTTCTGCCACCTTTCCAGCGTCCATCTGATTAGCAGGCTGTGGGACTTTTAATTGCCTTTTGTTTAGTGCTGGCTTCTGGGCACTGATTCGACCTTGCAGGCCATTTCGAGACAGAAGCCTACAAACTGTTCTAGTTGACACAGGGACTTGAGGTGACCAGGCCTATTAGAGCTCTGCTGCAGTAGAAGAGGGTCTGGCTTTGGATTTTCTAACCAACATACGTACCTCCTGAGCAGTTGTCTTATGGGGTTTGCCGGACCTGGGGGTTGTCAAAAATATCTCCAGTCTCTTCAAATCTTTTTTTTATTCTTTGTACTTGATGCTGAAACACATTTAAGGTGGCAGCCACCTCTGCAGTGGATCTAGTCTTCAGCCTCTTGATAATCAAGGCTTTGGTCGCAGGGTGGATATTTCGCATATTGTCAGAGGTCAAGTTGCAGTTCAAGTGAAGGTCTGGGGTGCTGGGTTTCTTTTTAGACACACCCACTAATTAAGCGATCATTTAGTGAGCACAGTTGAGGATGTAAACTAGGATTCGGTTCATTATATGACAAGGCGACAAGACTTTTGTGTTGCCAAAATCTGATCTTTCTGTGTTCATTAATTGATCAATATTTCAGCTTTGCAGCAACTTTATTTTCATAATCTAAACCAAATTTGGGAGGGTTTCAGCTTTCAAAAGAGTAATTTATAAAACCAATGGATGAATTTAAAGTCAGGTTATAAGTTGTACTTACATAACATTGATAAGCGACAGAACTTCTGTCAGGGAGTGTATAGTGCTTGTAGAAATCTAAGAAATCTATGTCATTGCCACCAATGCAGTCCCATTCAGAAGACTGTCAATGGAGAAATGCGTCCAACAAACCTGCTGGGTGTGAAAATCCCTTCACATAACTAAAGTTTATAGGTTGAACACATATTTGTTCTTAATGAATATACAGCTCTTATAGTTGGATTCGGCTCTTATAAATAACCTTGTAAACACATAATGGGGAACACAATAGTTGAAGCGCACATACTGCATGTCAAACTCTGGCCTGCCAGCCAACTCTGGCCCATAGGCTGATTTTATTTGGCCCACGATGCCAGGTGCACATAATACTGTATGAAGAACTATGTGGAGCATATTATTCTGTATGGAGGGCTATGTGGTGCCCATTATTCTGCATGCAGGGCTATGTTGGGCACATCATTCTGTATGCTGTATGGAGAACTATGTGGGGCCTGCTATTTGTATGGAAGACTATGTGGGGAACATCATTCTGTATGAAGGACTATGTGGGGCACATTATTCTTTATGGAGGGCTATGTGGGGCCCATTATTTTGAATGGAGGACTATGTGGTGTCCATTTTCGTATGGTAGACGATGTGTGGTCCATTATTCTCTATGGAGTTCTATGTGGGGCACATTATCCTGTATGAAGGGCTATGTCGGGCACATTATCTTGTATGGAGGGCTATGTGGGGCTCATTATTCTGTATGGAGGACTATGTGGGGCCAATCATTCTTTATGGTAGATGATGTGGGGCTCATTATTCTGTATGGAGGGTTATGTTGGGCCCATTATTCTGTATGGAGGACTATGTGTGGCCCAATATTCTGTATGGAGGGCTATGTGGGGCTCATTATTCTGTATGGAGGACTATGTGGGGACAATCATTCTTTATGGTAGATGATGTGGGGCTCATTATTCTGTATGGAGGGTTATGTTGGGCCCATTATTCTGTATGGAGGACTATGTGTGGCCCAATATTTTGTATGGAGGGCTATGTGGGGCGATTATTCTGTATAGAAGACTATGTGGGGCCCCCTATTCTGTATGGAGGACTATGTGGTGCTCATTATTCTGTATGAAGGACTATTATTCTGTATGGAGGACTATGTGGGGTCCATTATTCTGTATGGAGGACTATGTCGAGCATATTATTCTGTATGGAGGACTATGTGGTGCCCATTATTCTGTATGAAGGACTATGTGGTACCCATAATTCTGTATGAAGGACTATGTGGTGCCCATAATTCTGTCTGGAGGATTATTGCTTACTCAAATGTGTCTATTTTTTTTAATTTCTTTTCTAATTCAAAGATATGTGCTATATATTAATGTGTGGTGCAAAAAACACCATTTTGTTTATTTCAGGCATACTTGCCTATAATTATAGTAGATGTCATAATAAGCAGCTACCTGCTCCAGTAGCGCGTAGATACCAGGAGTTCGCTCTCCTCCCACATGTCTGGTCAATAGCTGCAGCAACATTTTAGCAAGATGAATACTACAAAGTATAAACACAAAGTGAATTGTTATACTGTAAATATGACACTAACCTGAGTGAGCATGTTCTCTTGGAAGAAAAAAAGATATACAGTTAATACAAGAAATTTGCTTACACTATCTAAAAAGGCACATGCAAGTTTTTTCTCACTATCTGACATGAAATCAGAATAAATCTTTCCCATTTTAGGTCAACTAGGATTACCAAAATTAATCAACAGTTGGTAGGAATTTGGGCCCATTCCTTCTGATAGAACTTGTGTAACTGAGCCATGTTTGTTGGTCGCCTTGCTAATATCTGCCTTTTCAGCTTTGCCTATAACTTTTCAATAGGATTGAGATCAGGGTTTTGTGATGGCCACTGCAAAACATTGATCTTGTTATCCTTAGGCCACTTTGTAACTAGTTTGGCAGTATGCTTCGAGTCATTGTCCATTTGGAAGAACCATTTCCGCAAAAGCTTCAAGTTCCCTGGCTGATGTCTAGAGATGTTGCTTCACTAGTACATATAATCTTCTTTCCTCATGACGCCATCTATTTTGTGAAGTGCACTAGTCCCTCCTGCAGCAAAACAACCCCGAAACATGATGCTGCTGTGAAGCCCCACAGGTGTAGTGTCGGTGTCGGTGCATTACCTTCAGGGACTCCACGTTGCTGGATCTCCGTCACTGGTAGGAAATCTTCTTGTTTTGATCGTGACGCCACTCTCAGTATTGCGGTCAGTGGGGACCGCCACTGCAGGTTGAGGGTCGCCTGGGGCTGATGGTGTGTGCAGTTAGATGTAGGAGCCTCCTGAGAGTGAGGCAAGCCCCAGGGCCCTGTGTAGGTTTGTAGTACCACAAGTCGCAGAATGACCACACAGGCAGGATGTCTTTCAGGGTTTTTACTCACTTCAGGTGGCAGGGTGAGTAACCCGGGCGTAGCTGAGATGAACCAGGTAGGAACCAGGTATCCTTCAGGCTGACTTTATGAGGGTGACTACTGACTCGCCTTCCTTAGCCCTTGGTGGTTTGGGGTGACCCCGACTTTGAGTCCCTATGGGGGTCACCCAGGGAAGATGCTCCAAGCCTCTCTCCCCTTCTTGTTTGCCGTTTGCTTGTTCCCCGGACCAGGCCACTCCAGCCTCTTGCCTCCTATGACCTATGGGCCCTAACTTGTGGTTACGTGGCTGCGGCTTTTGTAGTGTTGTGGTGTGGGCTTTAAGAGCCCCACATCGGCAGGTTTAGCAGGGAAAGGTGAATCTATCCTCGCTTCGGGATCTGCCGCCCGGTTGGGCCTGGTGCTCTCTAGCAGTCTCCTTACTTCCCACTCCGTTGCACTCTCTAGCTGAAGCTGGCTTTCAGGCAGCACTCCTAGTTGACCGTTCTCCCCCGTCAATAGCCACTGCGCGGGCGCTGTTAGACAGCAACAGCCCCACAGGTCTGCTCCTCACTGAGCCCTATGAAGTTCTGCTCTAACTGACTCACTGCCCCTCCTCTCCTGTTCTTGCCTACGCCACCTAGCAACCAGATTCTCTTACCACACCCCTTGAGAGGAGATGGAGGCTCTACCCCCTCCACTATTCCAGTGAAGGTGAAGGCTTGCCCCCTCCTGGGATCCCCAGGGGTCCTCTCATGGGTACATGTGTGAGACCTGGTCACTATGCGCCTGTGTTCCACACCCCAGTCAGCCTTCTGGATTACCTGTATTGTACTGTCCCCAGCATGGGTGCAGTACTCAGTGGTGCCTGACCAGGTCAGGGGCGCCACATTCCCCCTTAGTTATCACCAGCACGTCCTCGGGCTGCAAGACAACATTTTAAAATGCATAAAACATTAAAACATGTAAAACATTTTTAAAAGCACCAGGTATCAGACATCACCACCCTCCACCCACAAGTCCGTTAACCCACCCAAAACCCTTTCACGTTGGCCGCGGCTTCAGCCACTTCTGGCAGGATGTAGAGGCGGCTTACATGGGCTGGTGGTCTTCAGGGTATACCTGGCCTGGTGGATCCGCGCCTCCAGCCTCTTCTGGCAGGATGCAGAGGCGGCCTCCACAGTTGGTGCTGGCCAGGTACCCTCTTTGTGGTGGTGAGCCAAGGCCCCATAAACAGGCATGCTCTCTGGTCGCAGGTGAGCCAAGGCCCTTTTCTACGGACGGGCCCCCCTGGTTGCAGACGAGCCAAGCCCCTAAACAGGCTGGCCCTGGTGGTGGTGCCACTGGTGTAACTATTTACACTGCGAGAGTTTGTGGCTATAGCAAGTTCATAGCCTTAGAGTTTATTTCTCACAATAGTTTTTGTGGGCGCATTTCTTAAACGTTGCAAACAAAACTTTTCAAACTTTAACTGGTCAAAACTTCTTACTTTCCTTTACTTTACTCCTCTTTTTCACTAGGGCGTGGGCATGTAGGGCACCGGCACCTGTGACTTTCTTGCTCTCCGTCGTCGTCCGTGGTTGTTTCATCTGTAGGATCTTTGTCTGTGGTTGTTTCATCTGTAGGTTCTTTATCTTTCCTTTTTTGGTCTTCGTCTGTTTCTACATCTGGGTCTTTATCTCTGTCTTTTCTTTCTTGTCTTTCTTGTCTTTCTTGTCTTTCTTGTCTGGGACATGGTGCTACGTCTAAGGCATAGTAGCCCCTTTCTCCTTGATGCAAGGTGAACTGTACTAAGTCCCCAATTTTCAAATTTCTGCCTGAATGTCCTCTGGGCAGGTGGGCTTGAACATCTCTCCGATTTACAAATATGCCCTCTTTTATTCCTTTTACTACAATAAAGCCGTATCCGCTTTTCAAGTTGAAGTCCTCTACTATTCCTCTGTAAAGGGGTCCTCTAGCCTGGGCTTGGGACCTTCTTAGGCACCTTTTCTCCTCCAGGTCTCTGGCTGTGACCTCCCTCTGCTCTGGAGACTGTGGTGTTGGAGGACGCTTTGATCTGCTGCGCCGTGTCTTGCGGGCTGGGTTCATGCCTGTGGGCTCCCAGGTGAGGTC
Organism: Anomaloglossus baeobatrachus; assembly: GCF_048569485.1. Lineage (NCBI taxonomy): Eukaryota > Metazoa > Chordata > Amphibia > Anura > Aromobatidae > Anomaloglossus > Anomaloglossus baeobatrachus. The sequence goes on from NC_134356.1 coordinate 548,657,379, forward strand.
TTTGGGTTGATCTTCATCTGCTGACGGTGTCAAGTCTTCCTCCTCCCAGCGGGAATAGGGCAGCATCTCCGGCTCTGGGTAGGGGTCTGCTGCGGTTGGCGTCGGAGTCAGCCCTTCTGCTTCCTGGCCTCCTCTCCCCCTTAGTTCTTCGCTGCACTCTGGTTGTGGCAGCGCTGGGGATGAGTGTTCTTCAGCTGGCCCAGGTGGTGGACTCTCCGGCGCAGCTGCAGGGGTTGCCTGTATTTCCTTGGGGGTATGCGGAGGGAGCAGATACCGATCCACCATCTCTTGCGGGAACTGGGCCTCCAGATCAGCCTTCAGCTTCCAGTATGCGGGGTCCTCTCCTATCAGGGTCTTCCTAGCAGGGACCTCTTTGGACTGGGGAGCGGTGTCTGCTCTGGCCTTGCAGGCCGGGGAAAATGATGAGGTAATCTCTTCTTGGCGGGCCGCGCCCTGTATGGTGGCGGCCTGGTCTTGGCGGGCCGCGCCTGGCATGGCGGCGGCCTGGTCTTGGCGGGCCGCGCCCTGTATGGCGGCGGCCTGAATTGGCGTTTCTGTCGCGGCCGATTCCTGGCGGGCCGGACTGGACACTGCAGCCGCGGTCTCACTTGGCGTCGCAGCCTCGATGGGGTCCGTGCAGGCTGAGTCGGGCGTCGCTGCAGTGATCGGAGCTTGGCGGGCCGCACCCGGCGGGGCTGCGGCCTGGTTCAGCATATCACTTGCGGCGCGGACGAGCGTCGCTGCTGCGTTGGGGTCTTGGCGGACCGGGTTCAGCAGGGTGGCAGCCTGGGTCAGCGTCACACCTGCAGCACGGATGAGCACTGCCGTGGTGGTCGGGGCCCTGCGGGACAGGCGGGGCATCGCTGCAGCGGCCTGGGCTTGGCGGGCCGCACCTAGCGTGGCTGCGGCCTCACTCAGCATCGCCGCACCGGGCGCCTCCTCTGGGACCGCGGTCGTAGCAGCTAGGGTCGGGGCTCTTGTTCTAGCCGGGGCAACACCGGACTCACCCATCGGGGTCTGAATCGTCGTCGCCGCTCGATCCGGCAGGCTCCGCGCGGCTCCCTCCTCATAGGTCCGCACCGCCGCAGCCATTTCCAGGAGCTCCGTGCGTTCTTCTCTGAGCCGTCGCACGATCCCGGCCTCCAGCCGGTCGCAGAAGATGGCAAGCTCCCGGTACCACCAGGCAGCAGTGCCTGGTTCTGGGTATCCGCGTCTGGATTCCATTTCTGCTCTCCGCAGCAGCAGGTTTGTGGCTTCCCTTCTCTCTCGCCGTTTCTCGACGCTTCCGCTCTCACAGCCGGCAAGGTCAGAACTCTGCAGGGGATCTCTGGGTAGCCACACCTCTTCGTGGGCGGTAACTTCTTCCAGCGCGGGCTGCTGTTGTTTTTCAGCGCGCTTTTCATGGTGGCAATATGGCGGCGCTTCCAATTTTTCAAGCGGACCGCCCAGGCACATGGTCACCTGTCTGAACAGGTCTAGTCCTTATCCTGTTCGTGACGCCAGATGTGAAGCCCCACAGGTGTAGTGTCGGTGTCGGTGCATTACCTTCAGGGACTCCACGTTGCTGGATCTCCGTCACTGGTAGGAAATCTTCTTGTTTTGATCGTGACGCCACTCTCAGTATTGCGGTCAGTGGGGACCGCCACTGCAGGTTGAGGGTCGCCTGGGGCTGATGGTGTGTGCAGTTAGATGTAGGAGCCTCCTGAGAGTGAGGCAAGCCCCAGGGCCCTGTGTAGGTTTGTAGTACCACAAGTCGCAGAATGACCACACAGGCAGGATGTCTTTCAGGGTTTTTACTCACTTCAGGTGGCAGGGTGAGTAACCCGGGCGTAGCTGAGATGAACCAGGTAGGAACCAGGTATCCTTCAGGCTGACTTTATGAGGGTGACTACTGACTCGCCTTCCTTAGCCCTTGGTGGTTTGGGGTGACCCCGACTTTGAGTCCCTATGGGGGTCACCCAGGGAAGATGCTCCAAGCCTCTCTCCCCTTCTTGTTTGCCGTTTGCTTGTTCCCCGGACCAGGCCACTCCAGCCTCTTGCCTCCTATGACCTATGGGCCCTAACTTGTGGTTACGTGGCTGCGGCTTTTGTAGTGTTGTGGTGTGGGCTTTAAGAGCCCCACATCGGCAGGTTTAGCAGGGAAAGGTGAATCTATCCTCGCTTCGGGATCTGCCGCCCGGTTGGGCCTGGTGCTCTCTAGCAGTCTCCTTACTTCCCACTCCGTTGCACTCTCTAGCTGAAGCTGGCTTTCAGGCAGCACTCCTAGTTGACCGTTCTCCCCCGTCAATAGCCACTGCGCGGGCGCTGTTAGACAGCAACAGCCCCACAGGTCTGCTCCTCACTGAGCCCTATGAAGTTCTGCTCTAACTGACTCACTGCCCCTCCTCTCCTGTTCTTGCCTACGCCACCTAGCAACCAGATTCTCTTACCACACCCCTTGAGAGGAGATGGAGGCTCTACCCCCTCCACTATTCCAGTGAAGGTGAAGGCTTGCCCCCTCCTGGGATCCCCAGGGGTCCTCTCATGGGTACATGTGTGAGACCTGGTCACTATGCGCCTGTGTTCCACACCCCAGTCAGCCTTCTGGATTACCTGTATTGTACTGTCCCCAGCATGGGTGCAGTACTCAGTGGTGCCTGACCAGGTCAGGGGCGCCACACTGCCACCCCTGTGTTTCCCAGTTGGGATGGTGTTCTTAGGTTTCAAAGCTTCTCCCTTTTTCCTCCAAACATGACAATAGTTATTGTGACCAAACAGTTCAATTTTAAATTAGTCAGACCACAGGACATGTCTCCACAAATTGCAAACATTAATCTGGCTTTGTTATATTTCTTTTGGAGTAATGGGGTCTTCCTGGCAGAGTGGCCTTTAAGCCCACGTTGCTACAGTACTTGTTTCACTGAGGATATAGACACAACCTTACCAGCTTTCGCCAGCATTTTCTAAATGTCTTTTGCTTTTGTTCTTGGGTTGATATGCACATGTCTGATCAAAGCATGTTCATCTCTGGTACACAGAACCCGTTGTCTTCCTGAGCGATATGATGGCTGGACATTCTCATCTTGTTTGTACTTGCGTATAATTGTTTGTACAGATGAATGAGGCACCTTCAGGTACAGTACAGACTAAAAGTTTGGACACACCTTCTCATCTCTAGAACAACTGTTAATAGGAGACTTTGTGCAGTAGGCCTTCATGGTAAAATAGCTGCTAGGAAACCACTGCTAAGGACAGGCAACAAGCAGAAGAGACTTGTTTGGGCTAAAGAACACAAGGAATGGACATCAGACCAATGGAAATCTGTGCTTTGGTCTGATGAGTCCAAATTTGAGATCTTTGGATCCAACCACCGTGTCTTTGTAGAAAAGGTGAACGGATGGACTCTACATGGCTGGTTCCCACTGTGAAGCATGGAGGAGGAGGTGTGATGGTGTGGGGGTGCTTTGCTGGTGACACTGTTTTGGATTTATTCAAAATTGAAGGCATACAGAACCAGCATGCCTACCACAGCATCTTGCAGCGGCATGCTATTCCATCCGGTTTGCTTTTAGTTTCACCATCATTTATTTTTCAGCAGGACAATGACCCCAAACACACCTCCAGGCTGTGTAAAGGCTATTTGACTAAGAAGGAGAGTGATGGGGTGCTACGCCAAATGACCTGGTCTCATCAGTCAACAGACCTGAACCCAATCGAGATAGTTTGGGGTGAGCTGGACTGCAGAGTGAAGGCAAAGGGGCCAACAAGTGCTAAGCATCTCTGGGAACTCCTTCAAGACTGTTGGAAGACCATTTCCGGTGACTACCTCTTGAAGCTCATCAAGAGAATGCCAAGAGTGTGCAAAGTAGTAATCAAAGCAACAGGTGGCTACTTTGAAGAACCTAGAATATAAGACATATTTTCAGTTGTTTCACACTTTTTTAAGTATTTCATTCCACATGTTTTAATTCATAGTTTTGATGCCTTCAATGTGAATCTACAATTTTCAGAGTCCTGAAAATAAAGAAAACTCTTTGAATGAGAAGGTGTGTCTAAACCTTTGGTCTGTACTGTATCTGGAAATTGCACCCAAGAATGAACCTTACTTATGCAAGTCCACAATTCTCTTCCTGAGATTTTGGCTGATTTCTTTTGACTTTACCATGATGCTACAGAAAGAAACAGTGTGTTTCAGGTGTGAATTAAAATACATTCACAGGTGTGTCTCTAATAGAGTTGAGCGCGGTTCGTGGTTCGTGGTTCTCCAGTTCGCGGCTCGAGTGATTTTGGGGCATGTTCTAGATCGAACTAGAACTCGAGCTTTTTGCAAAAGCTCGGTAGTTCTAGAAACGTTCGAGAACGGTTCTAGCAGCCAAAAAACAGCTAAATCATAGCTTGGTTTCTGCTGTAATAGTGTAAGTCACTCTGTGAATCAAACTATTATCACATTTCAGTGTATAGTGTGCGTGAACAGCGCCTTCAGATCACTGCTGTTTCTATAATGGCGATCGCCATTTTTTTTTTTTTTTTTTCTTGTCTTCCTTCCCTAAGCGCGCGCGTCTTGTGGGGCGGGCCAGCATGTCAGCCAATCCCAGACACACACACAGCTAAGTGGACTTTGAGCCAGAGAAGCAACGGCATGTGTGATAGGATCTGCATGTCACATGTCCCTGCATTATAAAACCGGACATTTTCTTCACGGACGCCATTATCTGCCTTCTGCGTCTTTGGTGTCAGACATCACTGTCGCAGCTCCGTCTTCCTGAGTCCTATAGCCGATACAGCTGTATGCGCTGCATACACAGCGTTAGACAGCTTAGGGAGAGCACTTTATAGCAGTCCTTTTAAGGGCTCCAACCGGCAGGGTCAGAGAGCCATAGGTGACAGGTCCTGCAAACAGCAACAGCGTCTGTGTAGCCCAGGTCAGGGATTTCCTACCTGCATTTCACCATTAGGAGGGAATAGAAAGGCAGTCTTCCATTCCTCTACCCAGAGCACCACAATCCTGCCACTGTACCCTCTTGTCCTCTGCACACTCCAACTGATAACTAAGCCATTATACTAGCAAACACTCAGTGTACCTAGTGGCATCCTATACGTGGCTATTGGACTTTGCTATAGTCCCACTAGTGCAAAGACATTTGCAGAGCGCGTCTGCCTGCATTGCACACTACAACTCATTCTAACCAAGCCATTATACTAGCAAACACTCAGTGTACCTAGTGGCATCCTATACGTGGCTATTGGACTTTGCTATAGTCCCACTAGTGCAAAGACATTTGCAGAGCGCGTCTGCCTGCGTTGCACACTACAACTCATTCTAACCAAGCCATTATACTAGCAAACACTCAGTGTACCTAGTGGCATCCTATACGTGGCTATTGGACTTTGCTATAGTCCCACTAGTGCAAAGACATTTGCAGAGCGCGTCTGCCTGCGTTGCACACTACAACTCATTCTAACCAAGCCATTATACTAGCAAACACTCAGTGTACCTAGTGGCATCCTATACGTGGCTATTGGACTTTGCTATAGTCCCACTAGTGCAAAGACATTTGCAGAGCGCGTCTGCCTGCGTTGCACACTACAACTCATTCTAACCAAGCCATTATACTAGCAAACACTCAGTGTACCTAGTGGCATCCTATACGTGGCTATTGGACTTTGCTATAGTCCCACTAGTGCAAAGACATTTGCAGAGCGCGTCTGCCTGCGTTGCACACTACAACTCATTCTAACCAAGCCATTATACTAGCAAACACTCAGTGTACCTAGTGGCATCCTATACGTGGCTATTGGACTTTGCTATAGTCCCACTAGTGCAAAGACATTTGCAGAGCGCGTCTGCCTGCGTTGCACACTACAACTCATTCTAACCAAGCCATTATACTAGCAAACACTCAGTGTACCTAGTGGCATCCTATACGTGGCTATTGGACTTTGCTATAGTCCCACTAGTGCAAAGACATTTGCAGAGCGCGTCTGCCTGCGTTGCACACTACAACTCATTCTAACCAAGCCATTATACTAGCAAACACTCAGTGTACCTAGTGGCATCCTATACGTGGCTATTGGACTTTGCTATAGTCCCACTAGTGCAAAGACATTTGCAGAGCGCGTCTGCCTGCGTTGCACACTACAACTCATTCTAACCAAGCCATTATACTAGCAAACACTCAGTGTACCTAGTGGCATCCTATACGTGGCTATTGGACTTTGCTATAGTCCCACTAGTGCAAAGACATTTGCAGAGCGCGTCTGCCTGCGTTGCACACTACAACTCATTCTAACCAAGCCATTATACTAGCAAACACTCAGTGTACCTAGTGGCATCCTATACGTGGCTATTGGACTTTGCTATAGTCCCACTAGTGCAAAGACATTTGCAGAGCGCGTCTGCCTGCGTTGCACACTACAACTCATTCTAACCAAGCCATTATACTAGCAAACACTCAGTGTACCTAGTGGCATCCTATACGTGGCTATTGGACTTTGCTATAGTCCCACTAGTGCAAAGACATTTGCAGAGCGCGTCTGCCTGCGTTGCACACTACAACTCATTCTAACCAAGCCATTATACTAGCAAACACTCAGTGTACCTAGTGGCATCCTATACGTGGCTATTGGACTTTGCTATAGTCCCACTAGTGCAAAGACATTTGCAGAGCGCGTCTGCCTGCGTTGCACACTACAACTCATTCTAACCAAGCCATTATACTAGCAAACACTCAGTGTACCTAGTGGCATCCTATACGTGGCTATTGGACTTTGCTATAGTCCCACTAGTGCAAAGACATTTGCAGAGCGCGTCTGCCTGCGTTGCACACTACAACTCATTCTAACCAAGCCATTATACTAGCAAACACTCAGTGTACCTAGTGGCATCCTATACGTGGCTATTGGACTTTGCTATAGTCCCACTAGTGCAAAGACATTTGCAGAGCGCGTCTGCCTGCGTTGCACACTACAACTCATTCTAACCAAGCCATTATACTAGCAAACACTCAGTGTACCTAGTGGCATCCTATACGTGGCTATTGGACTTTGCTATAGTCCCACTAGTGCAAAGACATTTGCAGAGCGCGTCTGCCTGCGTTGCACACTACAACTCATTCTAACCAAGCCATTATACTAGCAAACACTCAGTGTACCTAGTGGCATCCTATACGTGGCTATTGGACTTTGCTATAGTCCCACTAGTGCAAAGACATTTGCAGAGCGCGTCTGCCTGCGTTGCACACTACAACTCATTCTAACCAAGCCATTATACTAGCAAACACTCAGTGTACCTAGTGGCATCCTATACGTGGCTATTGGACTTTGCTATAGTCCCACTAGTGCAAAGACATTTGCAGAGCGCGTCTGCCTGCGTTGCACACTACAACTCATTCTAACCAAGCCATTATACTAGCAAACACTCAGTGTACCTAGTGGCATCCTATACGTGGCTATTGGACTTTGCTATAGTCCCACTAGTGCAAAGACATTTGCAGAGCGCGTCTGCCTGCGTTGCACACTACAACTCATTCTAACCAAGCCATTATACTAGCAAACACTCAGTGTACCTAGTGGCATCCTATACGTGGCTATTGGACTTTGCTATAGTCCCACTAGTGCAAAGACATTTGCAGAGCGCGTCTGCCTGTGTTGCACACTACAACTCATTCTAACCAAGCCATTATACTAGCAAACACTCAGTGTACCTAGTGGCATCCTATACGTGGCTATTGGACTTTGCTATAGTCCCACTAGTGCAAAGACATTTGCAGCACGTCTGCCTGCGTTGCACACTCCAACTAATTATAACTAAGTTGCATTGTCAGGGATATTTATTCTTTATTATTCTGCTGTTAATAAAGCTAGACCACCACTGCAATCTTCACCACCTCTCAATTTTTACTACCACATTTTCAGTCCACAATCTTGTCGCAATCAACATGAGTGGCAAAATGACAGATGCTGGTGGAAAGGGGAAGAGGCGTGGTGGAAAAGGCAAAAAAGGTTTTGTCCGTGGGGAAGGTGGCAAAGCTCCATTATCATCTGCTGAAGATAGACCATCTACCAGCAAAAGTAAGATGTCTACTACTTACCGTGGACAATCCGATGTGCTCCCTTTTTTACGGACACGAACAACAGGAAGAAAGGTAGATGATGGGCAAAAAAGGAAAATGCTTGAATGGATCTCAAGTGGTCCAACAAGTGCCCTCTCAGCCACTTCAAGTACCGCATCCAAAAAACACCAGTCCTCTGAGTTGTCATCCCAATCACACTTGATTTCTCCCAGCTCTGAAGTCTCCATCAGCCCTGCACAGTATGGTGGAACTGAGATGGCTGAGTCTGCAGAGCTGTTCAGTCACACTATAGCCTGGGAATCAGAGGTCTGCTCCCAAGCTACAGTGAGTACAGAACAGGAAATGGTCTGCAGTGATGCCCAGAACCTTTGTGACTCAGATTCAGGCCGTGAGGACCAAGTTTCTGAGCATAATGTTGACCCTTTGTCACAAACTGTAACACCTGTGGTTATAGACAATGAGGAACATACTGATGAAGATGAGACGCAGATACCCGATTGGGATGACAACTTAAATATTCCGTCAGGGCAAGAAGAGGCTCGGTCTGAGGGGGAGGGGAGTGCAAACACAACAATTGATGATGACGTTCTAGATCCCACCTACTGTCAACCCCCAGTCAGGCACTCGAGGAGGTCAACAGAGGCGGTGGAGGAGGATGCAACCGACGACGAAGTTACCTTGCGCCTTCCTGGACAGAGTCGGAGCACTGGTAGCACGTCTACAACTGCATCCTCAGCCACCACTCTGCCTATGAGCATTATTCGGGGTGGATCAACAGGTCGCATGGCCTCTAAGCCTTGCCTAGCCTGGTCCTTTTTTCACATCGAAAAAGATCGCCCAACTCATGTGATATGTAACATTTGTCATGATTCTCTTAGTAGAGGTCAAAAGCTCAGCAGTTTGACAACTTCTTCCATGAATCGTCACATGAATAAATATCATAAGTCCCGGTGGGAAGCTCACCGTGCTGCAATGCGGCCTAGCGGAGCGAACCATCCACCGCCCGCCCCTTCCACTGCATCCGCGCGCTCTTCATCTTCTAGGACTGTGGGGACAGCTGCCACACCTGTTTTTCCACGCAAAACTTCCACCACTGTAACCGCAACAGGCAGTTTGCTTGTAAGGTCGTCAGTTGGTTTGGAAGGGGAAACAAGTGAGTGTGTACAGCTCTCTCAGACATCGATAGCACCAACGTTGGATGAAGGCAACATCATGTCTCCGCCTGCACTTTCCTCACAAACCTGCATTTTTCCAGGGACACCCTACTCAACACCGTCTACACACAGCAGCCAGATCTCTGTCCCTCAGATGTGGTCAAATAAAAGGCCACTTCCTCCGACCCATGACAAAGCTAAGAGGTTGACTCTATCCCTCTGTAAGCTGTTGGCTACCGAAATGCTGCCTTTCCGCCTAGTGGACACACAGGATTTTAGAGACCTTATGTCTGTCGCTGTGCCCCAGTACCAGATGCCTAGTCGCCACTACTTCTCTAAGAAAGGTGTGCCCGCGCTACACCAGCATGTCGCACACAACATCACCGCTTCCTTGAGAAACTCTGTGTGTGAACGGGTGCATTTCACCACCGATACTTGGACCAGTAAGCATGGACAGGGACGTTACATGTCGCTGACTGGGCACTGGGTAACTATGGTGATAGATGGTGAAGGGTCTGCTGCACAAGTCTTGCCGTCCCCACGACTTGTGTGTCAATCCTCTGTCTGTCCAAGTTCCGCCACTGCTTCTGCATCCTCCACCTCATCTGGGTCCTCCACCTCCGCCCCAAGCCTGCCTGGTCAGGCCACCAGCGTTCTCACTGCGCAGAAGGAATCACGCACCCCTCATTACTATGCTGGCAGCAGAGCGCAACGGCATCAGGCGGTCTTTAGCTTGACATGTCTTGGTAATAAGAGTCACACAGCTGAGGAGTTGTGGTCAGCTTTGCGGTCCGAGTTTAATAAATGGTTGTCTCCACTCAAACTGCAGCCTGGTAAGGCCGTGTGCGACAATGCTGCAAACCTGGGTGCGGCACTTCGCCTGGGCAAGGTGACACACGTACCTTGTATGGCTCACGTGTTGAACCTTGTCGTGCAGCAATTTTTAACACACTATCCCGGCCTAGATGGCCTTCTGAACAGGGCACGAAAACTGTCAGCTCACTTCCGCCGTTCAAGCGCCGCAGCAGAGCGACTTGCATCGCTCCAGAAGTCTTTCGGCCTGCCGGTTCATCGCCTGAAATGCGATGTGGCGACACGCTGGAATTCAACTCTCCACATGTTACAGCGACTGTGGCAGCACCGCAGAGCCCTGGTGCAATACGTCATGACGTATAGCCTGGGCCAACGAGATGCAGAGGTGGGGCAGATCACCCTGATGGAGTGGTCTCAGATCAAGGACCTATGCACCCTTCTGCACAGTTTCGACATGGCGACGAATATGTTTAGCGCTGACAATGCCATTATCAGCATGACGATTCCAGTCATTTACATGCTGGAGCACACGCTAAACACTATTCGGAGTCAGGGGGTGGGACAACATGAAGGGGAGGAACTACAGGAGGATTCATATGCGCAAGGGACAACAACATCACCAAGGTCCAGACGTTCATCATCACCAACGCAGCAGGCATGGGACCATGGGGGACAGGGATCGACAAGGGCGCATAGTAGCAGGCGAAATGTTGAGCAAGGTGCAGGAGAACATGAAGAAATGGAGGACGAACTGTCCATGGACATGGAAGACTCAGCGGATGAGGGAGACCTTGGTCAAATTTCAGTTGAAAGAGGTTGGGGTCAGATGTCAGAGGAAGAAAGAACGGGTAGCACCTCTATGCCACAAACACAGCATGGACTTGGTCCGCATGGCTGCGCAAGACACATGAGTGCCTTTTTGTTGCACTACCTCCAACATGACAGTCGTATTGTCAAAATTAGAAGTGATGATGACTACTGGATTGCCACACTATTAGATCCCCGGTACAAGTCCAAATTTTGTGACATAATTCCAGCCATAGAAAGGGACGCACGTATGCAGGAGTATCAGCAGAAGCTGTTACTAGATCTTAGCTCGGCTTTTCCACCAAACAACCGTGCAGGTGCAGGGAGTGAATCTCCCAGTTGTAACTTGACAAACATGGGACGGTCTCGTCATCTTCAACAGTCTACCCGTACCAGTAGGACCTTTTCTGGTGCCGGTAACAGCAATTTTATGGAATCTTTTCATAATTTTTTTAGACCCTCTTTTGCAAGGCCACCAGAGACAACAAGTCTGACACATAGTCAACGGCTGGAGAGGATGATACAGGAGTATCTCCAAATGAACATCGATGCCATGACTGTGCAACTGGAGCCTTGCTCCTTTTGGGCTTCAAACCTACAAAAATGGCCAGAGCTCGCAACTTACGCCTTGGAGATTTTGTCGTGTCCAGCTGCCAGCGTTGTCTCTGAACGTGTATTCAGTGCTGCTGGGTGTGTGCTGACAGATAAGCGCACGCGTCTGTCCAGTGACAATGTGGACAGACTGACGTTCATCAAAATGAACAAGTCATGGATCCAGAAGGAATTTACTACCCCTGTGTCATCCTGGGGAGAGTAAATGCTTGTGGATTTGGAATGTGCTTGATGCAAATCAAAACATCCTGTTTGCAACTAGGGCCCAAGTGCTGCCACTGATGGGGTGGGTGTCTGTGTGGCCCAATTTTTGGAAAAAAGGGAGACTCCGCTTGGAGTAACCCTTGCTTGCTGTGTTTTTAAAAGAAGCCAAGATGAACAGAGCTGGGATCAGGAAAGACTTTGCTACCTACCCCGGTGTCATCCTGGGGACGGCTAAGAATAGCGTATTTTTGAATGTGCTTGATGCAAATCAAAACATCCTGTTTGCAACTAGGGCCCAAGTGCTGCCACTGATGGGGTGGGTGTCTGTGTGGCCCAATTTTTGGAAAAAAGTGAGACTCCGCTTGGAGTAACCCTTGCTTACATTGTTTTTAAAAGAAGCCAAGATGAACAAGTCATGGGTCAGCAAAGACTTTGCTACCTACCCCGGTGTCATCCTGTGGACGGCTAAGAATAGCGTATTTTTGAATGTGCTTGATGCAAATCAAAACATCCTGTTTGCAACTAGGGCCCAAGTGCTGCCACTGATGGGGTGGGTGTCTGTGTGGCCCAATTTTTGGAAAAAAGGGAGACTCCGCTTGGAGTAACCCTTGCTTACATTGTTTTTAAAAGAAGCCAAGATGAACAAGTCATGGGTCAGCAAAGACTTTGCTACCTACCCCGGTGTCATCCTGGGGACGGCTAAGAATAGCGTATTTTTGAATGTGCTTGATGCAAATCAAAACATCCTGTTTGCAACTAGGGCCCAAGTGCTGCCACTGATGGGGTGGGTGTCTGTGTGGCCCAATTTTTGGAAAAAAGGGAGACTCCGCTTGGAGTAACCCTTGCTTGCTGTGTTTTTAAAAGAAGCCAAGATGAACAGAGCTGGGATCAGGAAAGACTTTGCTACCTACCCCGGTGTCATCCTGTGGACGGCTAAGAATAGCGTATTTTTGAATGTGCTTGATGCAAATCAAAACATCCTGTTTGCAACTAGGGCCCAAGTGCTGCCACTGATGGGGTGGGTGTCTGTGTGGCCCAATTTTTGGAAAAAAGGGAGACTCCGCTTGGAGTAACCCTTGCTTACATTGTTTTTAAAAGAAGCCAAGATGAACAAGTCATGGGTCAGCAAAGACTTTGCTACCTACCCCGGTGTCATCCTGGGGACGGCTAAGAATAGCGTATTTTTGAATGTGCTTGATGCAAATCAAAACATCCTGTTTGCAACTAGGGCCCAAGTGCTGCCACTGATGGGGTGGGTGTCTGTGTGGCCCAATTTTTGGAAAAAAGGGAGACTCCGCTTGGAGTAACCCTTGCTTACATTGTTTTTAAAAGAAGCCAAGATGAACAAGTCATGGGTCAGCAAAGACTTTGCTACCTACCCCAGTGTCATCCTGGGGACGGCTAAGAATAGCGTATTTTTGAATGTGCTTGATGCAAATCAAAACATCCTGTTTGCAACTAGGGCCCAAGTGCTGCCACTGATGGGGTGGGTGTCTGTGTGGCCCAATTTTTGGAAAAAAGGGAGACTCCGCTTGGAGTAACCCTTGCTTGCTGTGTTTTTAAAAGAAGCCAAGATGAACAGAGCTGGGATCAGGAAAGACTTTGCTACCTACCCCGGTGTCATCCTGTGGACGGCTAAGAATAGCGTATTTTTGAATGTGCTTGATGCAAATCAAAACATCCTGTTTGCAACTAGGGCCCAAGTGCTGCCACTGATGGGGTGGGTGTCTGTGTGGCCCAATTTTTGGAAAAAAGGGAGACTCCGCTTGGAGTAACCCTTGCTTGCTGTGTTTTTAAAAGAAGCCAAGATGAACAGAGCTGGGATCAGGAAAGACTTTGCTACCTACCCCGGTGTCATCCTGTGGACGGCTAAGAATAGCGTATTTTTGAATGTGCTTGATGCAAATCAAAACATCCTGTTTGCAACTAGGGCCCAAGTGCTGCCACTGATGGGGTGGGTGTCTGTGTGGCCCAATTTTTGGAAAAAAGGGAGACTCCGCTTGGAGTAACCCTTGCTTGCTGTGTTTTTAAAAGAAGCCAAGATGAACAGAGCTGGGATCAGGAAAGACTTTGCTACCTACCCCGGTGTCATCCTGTGGACGGCTAAGAATAGCGTATTTTTGAATGTGCTTGATGCAAATCAAAACATCCTGTTTGCAACTAGGGCCCAAGTGCTGCCACTGATGGGGTGGGTGTCTGTGTGGCCCAATTTTTGGAAAAAAGGGAGACTCCGCTTGGAGTAACCCTTGCTTACATTGTTTTTAAAAGAAGCCAAGATGAACAAGTCATGGGTCAGCAAAGACTTTGCTACCTACCCCGGTGTCATCCTGGGGACGGCTAAGAATAGCGTATTTTTGAATGTGCTTGATGCAAATCAAAACATCCTGTTTGCAACTAGGGCCCAAGTGCTGCCACTGATGGGGTGGGTGTCTGTGTGGCCCAATTTTTGGAAAAAAGGGAGACTCCGCTTGGAGTAACCCTTGCTTGCTGTGTTTTTAAAAGAAGCCAAGATGAACAGAGCTGGGATCAGGAAAGACTTTGCTACCTACCCCGGTGTCATCCTGTGGACGGCTAAGAATAGCGTATTTTTGAATGTGCTTGATGCAAATCAAAACATCCTGTTTGCAACTAGGGCCCAAGTGCTGCCACTGATGGGGTGGGTGTCTGTGTGGCCCAATTTTTGGAAAAAAGGGAGACTCCGCTTGGAGTAACCCTTGCTTACATTGTTTTTAAAAGAAGCCAAGATGAACAAGTCATGGGTCAGCAAAGACTTTGCTACCTACCCCGGTGTCATCCTGGGGACGGCTAAGAATAGCGTATTTTTGAATGTGCTTGATGCAAATCAAAACATCCTGTTTGCAACTAGGGCCCAAGTGCTGCCACTGATGGGGTGGGTGTCTGTGTGGCCCAATTTTTGGAAAAAAGGGAGACTCCGCTTGGAGTAACCCTTGCTTACATTGTTTTTAAAAGAAGCCAAGATGAACAAGTCATGGGTCAGCAAAGACTTTGCTACCTACCCCAGTGTCATCCTGGGGACGGCTAAGAATAGCGTATTTTTGAATGTGCTTGATGCAAATCAAAACATCCTGTTTGCAACTAGGGCCCAAGTGCTGCCACTGATGGGGTGGGTGTCTGTGTGGCCCAATTTTTGGAAAAAAGGGAGACTCCGCTTGGAGTAACCCTTGCTTACATTGTTTTTAAAAGAAGCCAAGATGAACAAGTCATGGGTCAGCAAAGACTTTGCTACCTACCCCGGTGTCATCCTGGGGACGGCTAAGAATAGCGTATTTTTGAATGTGCTTGATGCAAATCAAAACATCCTGTTTGCAACTAGGGCCCAAGTGCTGCCACTGATGGGGTGGGTGTCTGTGTGGCCCAATTTTTGGAAAAAAGGGAGACTCCGCTTGGAGTAACCCTTGCTTGCTGTGTTTTTAAAAGAAGCCAAGATGAACAGAGCTGGGATCAGGAAAGACTTTGCTACCTACCCCGGTGTCATCCTGTGGACGGCTAAGAATAGCGTATTTTTGAATGTGCTTGATGCAAATCAAAACATCCTGTTTGCAACTAGGGCCCAAGTGCTGCCACTGATGGGGTGGGTGTCTGTGTGGCCCAATTTTTGGAAAAAAGGGAGACTCCGCTTGGAGTAACCCTTGCTTACATTGTTTTTAAAAGAAGCCAAGATGAACAAGTCATGGGTCAGCAAAGACTTTGCTACCTACCCCGGTGTCATCCTGGGGACGGCTAAGAATAGCGTATTTTTGAATGTGCTTGATGCAAATCAAAACATCCTGTTTGCAACTAGGGCCCAAGTGCTGCCACTGATGGGGTGGGTGTCTGTGTGGCCCAATTTTTGGAAAAAAGGGAGACTCCGCTTGGAGTAACCCTTGCTTACATTGTTTTTAAAAGAAGCCAAGATGAACAAGTCATGGGTCAGCAAAGACTTTGCTACCTACCCCGGTGTCATCCTGGGGACGGCTAAGAATAGCGTATTTTTGAATGTGCTTGATGCAAATCAAAACATCATGTTTGCAACTAGGGCCCAAGTGCTGCCACTGATGGGGTGGGTGTCTGTGTGGCCCAATTTTTGGAAAAAAGGGAGACTCCGCTTGGAGTAACCCTTGCTTGCTGTGTTTTTAAAAGAAGCCAAGATGAACAGAGCTGGGATCAGGAAAGACTTTGCTACCTACCCCGGTGTCATCCTGTGGACGGCTAAGAATAGCGTATTTTTGAATGTGCTTGATGCAAATCAAAACATCCTGTTTGCAACTAGGGCCCAAGTGCTGCCACTGATGGGGTGGGTGTCTGTGTGGCCCAATTTTTGGAAAAAAGGGAGACTCCGCTTGGAGTAACCCTTGCTTGCTGTGTTTTTAAAAGAAGCCAAGATGAACAGAGCTGGGATCAGGAAAGACTTTGCTACCTACCCCGGTGTCATCCTGGGGACGGTTAAGAATAGCGTATTTTTGAATGTGCTTGATGCAAATCTAGCTGTGAAGTGTACAACTGGGGCCCAAGTGCTGCCACTGAAGGGGTGGGTGTGTGTGGGGCCCAATTTTTGGAAAAAAGGGAGACTCCGCTTGGAGTAACCCTTGCTTGCTGTGTTTTTAAAAGAAGCCAAGATGAACAGAGCTGGGATCAGGAAAGACTTTGCTACCTACCCCGGTGTCATCCTGGGGACGGATAAGAATGGCGTATTTTTGAATGTGCTTGATGCAAATCTAGCTGTGAAGTGTACAACTGGGGCACAACTGCTGCCACTGAAGGGGTGGGTGTGTGGGGCCCAATTTTTGGAAAAAAGGGAGACTCCGCTTGGAGTCACCTTGCGGTGTTTTACATGACTTTAGAAGGGCGTGCCATGCCTATATCTGTGTGTCCTCCTCTTTTTCCTTGTCCAGCTGTTTTGTTTTCGCATGAGTACATGTCCTTGTCACTTTCCCATGTGTTTGTGTTGTGTTGTGAGTTGTTTGTCACCTTTTGGACACCTTTGAGGGTGTTTTCTAGGTGTTTTACTGTGTTTGTGATTGCCTGCCATTGTTTCCTATGGGCTCGAGTTCGGTTCGTCGAACGTTCGACGAGCCGAACTCGAGCCAGACCCCCCGTTCGGCGAACCGCCTCGAGCCGAACCGGGACCGGTTCGCTCATCTCTAGTCTCTAATTAACTCAGATGTTGCCAATAAACCTACCAAAAGTTTCCAAAGACATGACATCATCATATGGGCTGTCCCATATTGTTTTAAGGCATAGTACTCATAGTGTATGTATACTTTTAACTTTGCAGAAAGTAATACAAATGCTATAAAACACTCCCTCTTTCATTATTCTTGCATCTGGCAAATATAAATAATTTTGGTTCCTTATTGACCTCAAACGGGAAAAATTTAGGGCATGTGCGCATGTTGCGTAAATTCATGCATTTAGCGGCCAAAAACGCACAAAAACGCAGCGTCAAAAAGACGCAGTGTGCGAACCTAGCCTTACAGCTGCATCTGTTTTACTCTGAAAAAGTGAGGCATTTCAGAGAAAACAAATACATTTTCACTTTTTCTTGTCTAATTTTTTTGTTTTTTACCTTTTTTTAATTGAATTTCTTCTTGTTCTTTTAATTATCACCTTCTTTAGTCTATTTTATGTGTTTGCTTGTTTTTTTTTTTCATTTGCCATTGTGGAAGGGTTTGTGGTTTTCAGATGCTTTCAGATGATTCCATAATTTTATACATGTTTTTATACGTCTGAATTTTTTTTAGTACATTTTATGACATTTAGCAGAACATGCAACCTTGTGTACTAAGAGATGCAAAAAAAGAAACAAACAAAAAGAGCATTTTTGGTCTTGTGTAAAATCCCAAGAACCACTTGCGCTATTTTGAAGACATCAACAAATACCACCAGACAAAAAAAAGAAAAGTGACTTAAAAAAATGTAACTAATCGGGTCCAAAGTTAGGAAAGCCAAATTTCGCATCACGACTGACTATTCTTAAGCTTCTCCCTGCACTGCTCCCCTAGACTGACAGGTCTCTCTCTATACCCACAGACAGAGAGAGACACGTCATCAGTAGTGGGGAAGATAGAGGCCACTGGAGACCAATCTTAACTAGCCGAGATACATAGTCCCCAGTCAGAGTTTTCAAAGCATGTTATCTCTGAAATGGTGCAGCATTTCGGAGTAAAACATATACTGCCGCAGAACGCAGATTGTGTCTGATTCATGTGGTTCCATTAAAAGGCTAAACATTTGTGTATGAAACACCAAGGATTTGGGAATTCTAGACTGAAGATCCTACAAAGACGATGACAGCCTAACTTTGTCAAATAGCTACAAAAGGAACAAGCAGGCTTCAGAAAAAGCAGTGTAACAAAATATGTAATTACTAACATTAGATGGATGATGGACAAGGCCAAAGAATATAACAATCAGATCTATTTTTGCTTCATTCACTGCAGCAAAGCCTTTAACTATGTTGATCACCATAAACTTTGGAATACCATGAAGGATATTGGTGTGCCAAACCATCTGATCAGCCTCAACAGAAACTGTTAAATTGACCAAGAAGCAACAGGTCTTACGGAAAACGGTGACACAGCATATTTCAAAGTAGAGCAAGGAGTCAAACAAGGTTGCATCTTGTCACCAATTATGTAAGATTTATATGTGGAAGCTTGCCAAAAAAGAAGAAATCGAAATTGCTGGACAAATCATCAACAATCTTAAGTACGCAGACAATACAATATTTATAGCAATAATCGTAGATGGAATGAAAAATTTATAGCAGAGTGTCAATATGAAAAGCTCAAACAGGGACTCCTACTTAATACAAGAATACAACGATATTGACTACTGCCAGGTATGACTGGGACACATTTGAGATGGATGGCGATGAACTGGAAGTTGTAAAGGACTTCAACCTACTAGAATCAATGATCACTCAAAATGCAGCAACAACACTAGAAGTCAATAGGAAAATAGCTATGGGCAAAACAACAATGAAATCACTGGACAAGGTGCCCAAATCTAGGAACATTTCACTGGGGATGAAATCATGACTCGTACATAGTCTGGTCTTTTCTGTAGTCACATATAAATGCGAAACCTGGATGATAAAGGAACAAGACAGAAGTAGAATCAACACCTTTGAAATCTGGTGCTGGACAACAATTTTTATAATACCATGGATAGCAAAAAGAACATACTAATTAATTATAGAACAAATCAAGCCAGACATGTCACTAAAAGCAAGGATCACCAAGCTATGACTTGCCTACCTTGGACACATTATATAAAGAGAGCAATCACTGGGGAAGGACATCATGGTCGGAAGAATAGAAGGAACAAGGGGAAGAGGAAGACCAGCAACCAGATGGTTGATAATATCAAGATAATGGCAGAGAAGACCCTGGTGGACCTATCTAGGCTTCCACAAGATTGATCATCCATCAAGTCGCCATGGCGCAAGATCGAGCTAAAGGCGGTTAAAAAAAAAGACTGCCAGGGCCAATGGGTGCCATCAGCATCCCATGAGGAGCTATGTGAGATACTGTACTTCAACACTTGTTGACAACAGAAACTTCTGTGAAATCAAAAACATTGGAGAAATTGATTTGGGCTTCAGGACATAAAGTTGTAATACTACTTACGGCTGTAACCCTATGAATTATTAATAATGTGTGAGATCTGATGTATGTGACAGCTAGGGATTCCTTACATGTTGCTCTTGTCAAGTTTCTTAGATGTAAGGGTACAGAAGCATTCTTTGTCTTCTGAACATTGAATCCCTTTACTACAGTGAAAGCAATACTTGCCATGTAGAGCCGGCCTCTCTAATTCTCCTCCTGGGGGCGTAGAGTTATTTATGGGGAACAACTGCAACCCCAGAATAACTTTTTACAACATGACACAAATATCTCAGCCCACAATATAAACCTCAGTAGATATATAATGTCTAAAAATACATCTTGCATCCATCATCACAAAGTATTAAGAGAGAAAGCACAGATACTTAGCAAGAAAACATTAGAATTATTCTTTTATTCTACCAGTGCCAATCCTAACCAGTCCATATGATTCTTATTTTCAGCTATATCTTTTTTAAGATTTACATTTTTGCCAAAACAATGCAAAGAATAATTGGAAAAAAAAAACAAAACAAGAAAAAAAACTGTATAAATTTTTTACATCTTTTCCAAATATCTCTCTGTTGGGATAACTGAGCAAGTCTAGAAGTATAGATATCTCACAGACAGTCACTAAACAAACCCAAGGGTGCCTATTGTTAAAAAAGTTTCAGTATTTTCCTTAGAATTTTATAATCACGTGACTTTTTTAATTAAATGGGTTGTCTGGTTTAGAAAAAAATGTTATTCGAGTTTTCTAAATTAGAGCGCCTGTAAAGAGAGTCAAACTATGTGGACAGTTCATTTCAAAAGACTCCATGAAAAGCTTAATTTAGACATCTATGTTTCATGAGCGTGTTCCGTCAGTTGTTTTCATGGAGAGTACACATACTGTACCTGTAATAACCTTTTGGGACTGTTCACATGTCTGTAGGGTTTTTTTTTGCAGACTGTGTTTCCATGCAAAAATCATGGAGATGTATTCATTTTTCATCGGCGCCAAGGATAAAAAGTAACAAAATAAGTCTATAAGTCTGTTAAAATCACAACAACACGAGCTGCATGCAGATGCCATCCATGCTGATGTCCGTGATTAATACTGCAAAGCATAGGAGAAACTTTGCAATTACTTTTTTGTATTTATCCTTATGTGAAAAACACTAGTGATAAAAAATGACATTGATGAAACTCGGATACAAAACACTGATGGCAGTCAGTTGTGTGTGTGAAAAATCATTAAAGTCTGAAGAAGGCCTTAAAGGGGTGTTCCCCACGAACGAAGTTAATTTCAAAGTTGATTTTAATCATTAGATCTTGGAATAATGATAATTTATACAATTGGATGTGTTTAAAAAAATGTTCCTGTGCTGAGATAATCTTCTATATGTGTCCCTGCTATGTTCTGTGTAATGGCCGTTTCTGACTGTACAGGGACATGGTCTGCTCATACCACAGCTCCTGGACCAGGAAGGAAGCAAAAGCGAGTATACAGATTGCTCAGCATAAGATCATATTTAGTTCCTTTTTTGAAGTAAAACATTTCCCTGCCTGTTTTCAAAAAATATTTTACCTCAAAGAAAGAATAATTTGCTATCCCAAACTGTAATGCCTGTATACTTTATTACTCCCTTCCATGCCCAGGAGATGTGGTATGATCAGACCATGTCAGACACGGCCATTACACAGTACATAGCAGGGACACATACAGTTAGGTCCAGAAATATTTGGACAGTGACACAAGTTTTGTTATTTTAGCTGTTTACAAAAACATGTTCAGAAATACAATTATATATATAATATGGGCTGAAAGTGCACACTCCCAGCTGCAATATGAGAGTTTTCACATCCAAATCGGAGAAAGGGTTTAGGAATCATAGCTCTGTAATGCATAGCCTCCTCTTTTTCAAGGGACCAAAAGTAATTGGACAAGGGAATCTAAGGGCTGCAATTAACTCTGAAGGCGTCTCCCTCGTTAACCTGTAATCAATGAAGTAGTTAAAAGGTCTGGGGTTGATTACAGGTGTGTGGTTTTGCATTTGGAAGCTGTTGCTGTGACCAGACAACATGCGGTCTAAGGAACTCTCAATTGAGGTGAAGCAGAACATCCTGAGGCTGAAAAAAAAGAAAAAATCCATCAGAGAGATAGCAGACATGCTTGGAGTAGCAAAATCAACAGTCGGGTACATTCTGAGAAAAAAGGAATTGACTGGTGAGCTTGGGAACTCAAAAAGGCCTGGGCGTCCACGGATGACAACAGTGGTGGATGATCGCCGCATACTTTCTTTGGTGAAGAAGAACCCGTTCACAACATCAACTGAAGTCCAGAACACTCTCAGTGAAGTAGGTGTATCTGTCTCTAAGTCAACAGTAAAGAGAAGACTCCATGAAAGTAAATACAAAGGGTTCACATCTAGATGCAAACCATTCATCAATTCCAAAAATAGACAGGCCAGAGTTAAATTTGCTGAAAAACACCTCATGAAGCCAGCTCAGTTCTGGAAAAGTATTCTATGGACAGATGAGACCAAGATCAACCTGTACCAGAATGATGGGAAGAAAAAAGTTTGGAGAAGAAAGGGAACGGCACATGATCCAAGGCACACAACATCCTCTGTAAAACATGGTGGAGGCAACGTGATGGCATGGGCATGCATGGCTTTCAATGGCACTGGGTCACTTGTGTTTATTGATGACATAACAGCAGACAAGAGTAGCCGGATGAATTCTGAAGTGTACCGGGATATACTTTCAGCCCAGATTCAGCCAAATGCCGCAAAGTTGATCGGACGGCGCTTCATAGTACAGATGGACAATGACCCCAAGCATACTGCCAAAGCTACCCAGGAGTTCATGAGTGCAAAAAAGTGGAACATTCTGCAATGGCCAAGTCAATCACCAGATCTTAACCCAATTGAGCATGCATTTCACTTGCTCAAATCCAGACTTAAGACGGAAAGACCCACAAACAAGCAAGACCTGAAGGCTGCGGCTGTAAAGGCCTGGCAAAGCATTAAGAAGGAGGAAACCCAGCGTTTGGTGATGTCCATGGGTTCCAGACTTAAGGCAGTGATTGCCTCCAAAGGATTCGCAACAAAATATTGAAAATAAAAATATTTTGTTTGGGTTTGGTTTATTTGTCCATTTACTTTTGACCTCCTAAAATGTGGAGTGTTTGTAAAGAAATGTGTACAATTCCTACAATTTCTATCAGATATTTTTGTTCAAACCTTCAAATTAAACGTTACAATCTGCACTTGAATTCTGTTGTAGAGGTTTCATTTTAAATACATCCAATTATATAAATTATTATTCTAAAAACCTTTGATTAAAATCAACTTTGAAATTAACGCTTGTTGAAGCGTTGCTCTTGCCTCTCGGTTCAGGTTCCTTTCCACATATTCCTGGATCTGCCGGTACTGCTTCTGTCGCTTGACGTCCCATTTGGCAGTGGGGGGAATGGTTTCAGGTACCTCAACGTCTAATGCTAGATCTACCGGCAACTTTCCAGGCCGGGATCTTATCAGGTACACAGGCGTGCACTTAGTGGAGCTCCAGGGAATATTATTATACATGTCCACCAAGTCGGGCAGCTTCTCGGGCCACAGGTTTCGTTCTTCCAGAGGCAGGGTCTTGAGGAGGTTAAGAACCAAGTGATTAATTTTCTCACACATCCCGTTAGTCTGGGCATGGTAGGCCGTGGTCCGGATCTTCTTGCACCCATACAAGTTGCAGAACTCTTGAAAAACCTCTGCCTCGAAAGCCGGGCCCTGGTCTGTAAGCACCTTCTCCGGGTAGCCATGCGGCCGGCAAAAGTATGCCTGGAAGACCCTTGCTGCAGTGCGGCCCGTTAAGTCCTTGACGGGGACCACCACCATGAACCTGGAGTAGTGGTCTATGATGGTCAGGGCGTACGTATATCCGCTTCGGCTAGGCGTGAGCTTGACATGGTCTAGGGTGACCAACTCCAACGGCTGGCGCGTGACAATCGGTGCAGCGGGGCCTTTTGACTGGTCCTCGCGGGCTGATGGAACGGGCACCGCCGTGTTGGTGGCATCGGACCGAGCGGGGTGTCAGCAGCAGGTATGGGTGGCGAGGTAGGCAGCGTGGCGGGCAGGGGCAGGCCGGGCCCCTCAGCCTGGTCAGCCGGTCCCTGAGGGACATAGGGGCATGGGTCGCTTACCCGCTCCTCCAAGGTTGCCTCCACTTCACAAGCACGAACGGCGGCAGCCAACCCCGCCATCTCGGCCGTCCATCGCTAAAGGATAAAGCGCGCCTGTGCCTGGATCCGGCGGCACATGCACTCCGGCTGGGCTTCTACCCAGGCCGCTGTTCTGTGCACGGGCCCCTGCACTCCGGGCTTGCCAGACGGGTCGGCCATGCTGTACAGTCGGTGGTATCCAGGAACAAGAAGGGTGGCAGGGTGCTGGAGTCCCTACCCTTTATCTGCTCGGTCACATGTTGCAGAATCTTCACCCCCCCCCCCCCTCTTGGTCTTTTGCCGGCACTTCTTTCTGCGGCCTGTTAGTTTTGATTTGCAACTTCCGGGCTCACTTTCCGGCCGTGTTCCCAGGGGGCGGGCCTTCGGCTTTCGCGCCCTTTTCTCGGGGAAGAAGACGCTGGGCTGTAGTTTTCGCGCCCAAAATGGCGGCAAAATGGCGACTCCTGAAAATTTGGCAACGGATCACCGCTGACTGTCCAATACAAGGCGCACTTCCACAAGGTTAGTGGATGGGTAGGTATCCTGTTTGTGACGCAAGTTTTGGGGTGTGCCGCCCCCGTGCCAGCAGTCGGCGCTGCTCGGATCTGGGCCTTCAGGGGTGGTGGCTCGAGGGTCTCCGGACCCGGGGGTCTTGCGGACACGCCGAATATATGGGTGGACGTAGATGTACGGGCTAGGCCGTAGTAAGTTCGTGACGCCACCCACGGTGTGTGGTGAGGTGGGACACCACCGCTGCTGTTATGGGACACCCAGGGGAGATGTTGTGCAGCAAGTTGTTAACCCCTCCGTGGGCAGGGATGGTTGCCCCGGGACCCGGTGGCTCGTAGTGCAGGGGAGGGTGCCCGCAGGGGGTGCTGGTGTACTCACTGTTAGTAAAACACACAAGTCACTGGTAAACCAAGGTGATGGTGGCCGGTACCGCGGCCAGTTGCGTTCGAGTCCTCCACTCGGCTGGTGGTCTCTATCCTTTTCCTGCACTGCTGTGTGTAAGGTGGACTTTCCTAGTGTGAAATTCATTAGTCCGCTCCCGGCTGGATGTGGCCTAAGGAGCCGTGCCCGCAGACGCTGGCCCGTGGGATCTATGGGCCCTGGCGTTGACCTCTTATCCCTAATCGGTGGGCTGTTGTCTTCTATGAGGGACTTTGGGTGGGACAGGACCTCTAGTCCTGGCCTCAATCGGTTAATTAACCAGTTCCACTTGATTCTGGTCCTGGCTTCAGGGTCCAGTACCCTCCTTTGTGCTCCGGTTTCCGGGTCGGTTCCCCGTGTCGGTACCGGTGGGCTACAACCCTGTCCCTGTCCACCTCGATTCCACCGAGCCGTCTTCTCATCTCCTGTTGACAGAGACCACCGTCTGCCTCCTAGCCAGTGGCACCAGGGCTCCTACTCTGGCACCGTTCAACTTGACTTCCCTGCTGGAGCTACACTTAGCTCCAGCCCACACTCCTCTCCAAACTGAACTTCAAAGCTTAACTCACTGTTTTCCCACCCCGGGTTGTCTAGAACACTGGGTGGGCGTGCCCCAACCCCCTGATCATGCCCACTGGTGTGTCTATCTTTCCCTAAGGGGGGTGACTAGGGTTTCTGGTTGGCTGTATGTTTCCTAGTGAGGGAGCGGTGTAATGCGGGGGCCAAACTGTGACTACCTGGTTTTGCCAGGGCGTTACAAATATACTTGTATTAAAAAATTCCCTGCTGTTCCCTCACTACACTATGTAGCTGCTATTCTATTTTTTTTTCTATTTCCATTTCCTTTCTAATGAAGATTCATTTTATAATCCCAATGCATGCTGGGATACTCAAACGAAGTGTCATCAGGGGCAGAGTCTGTGGCAGTGACAACATCATGACACTTGTTTCAGGGGCTGGTCTGTTATTCTGTGTCTCTCCCTACTCTGTCCCAGCTGTCCCTGCTTTTTCCCTCCCTGTACTGTGCTATCTACACCGTGCACAGCATCAGCTAGGTTATCTGCTCACATCTGTAATAATCTGCAGGGGTCTATACCCGACATGCAGAAGACTAGCGCCACCCCCATTGTTAACGTTCCTGGTTTCCTGCATGCTGGGTATAGACCCCGTTCTGTTATTGGCAGATTATTACAGATGTGAGCTGATAACAGAGCAGATCACACAGTGTACAGTGCAGTGAGGAACACAGCGGGGATAGCTGGGACAGAGCAGGGAGGGACGCAGAGGGACAGACCAGCCTCTAAAATGAGCTTCATGATGACACTTTGCCACAGGCCCCCTTCACACGTCCGTTAAAATCACGCACGTGTTTCACGGTCCGTTTTTCATGTCCGTTGTCCGTTTTTTCATCCGTATTCTTGTTCCGTGTAACATCCGTGTTGTCTCCGTATGTCCGTATGATTCATCCGTTTGTCCGTTTTTAGAGTCCGTGTGTGATCCGTGTCACTAGCGTTTGCCATCCGTTTTTCAAGAACGTTTTTCTGTGGATTGTCATCACATTAATGATTCAATGTGTTGATGCTGGTGTTAATTAACATTTTCCAACTTAATGAGCCACTAATCCGGATTTGGTTTTTTTGGTGTGCTTCCATACTGGGTCTTGTTGAGTTTTTCAAGCACTAAACCAAAAACAAGCTGAACAAACGCTCAAATGAAGCCTCACACTCCTTCCTTAATGCCTGCAGGCTGCAAAATGACATTAAATACAGCTCAAAGTAAATTGAAGACACCTGGCAATAAAGAGATACATTAATTACAAGCAAAGTTGAAAAAACGGACACGGACCACACGTAGATGCATCCGTGTCACGTACGTGTTTTCACGCACCCATAGACTATCATTGGATGCGCGTGTGCGTGTTCCGTGCCAAAAACGGACAAGCATCCGTGAGGCACGGATACACATACGTGTCACGCACACGGACATACGGAGCGTATGGAAAAACGTACGTGTATACACAGACATTGAATAACAATGGTCCACGTTTGTCCGTGTCTCTGGTACATACGGACACGGACCAAACACGCACGTGTTTCACGGACGTGTGAAGGGGGCCACAGACTGTGTCCCCTGATGACACTTTGTTTGAGTATCCCCTGATGACACTTTGCTTGAGTATCCCAGCATGCAGTGGGATTAATAAACAAATCGTCATGAGACAGGAAATAGAAACCAAAATTAGAACGGCGATTAGATAGTGTAGTTAGGGAACGGTAAGGAATTTGTAACACAAGTGTATTATAAAATGGCTTAGTATAATATCAAATAGATAGGAATTTATTTTTGCCTTCAGACGACCCCGTTAAACCCCCCCATACTCAAACTAATGTCAGCCAAGCACGCTGATACCAATGGGTTTGAACAACAGTCTAAGGCAACTTTCACATTTCCGTCATTTTCCCTTAGTCACAATCCATCGCTTTGAGAAAAATAATTTGCAGGATTCCGTTTTTTCCCATAGACTTGTATTAATGACGGATTGAAACTGATGGCTTGCGTTGAATCCATCGCGCGACTGATCAGTCGTGGAATGACTGACCGTCGGGCGGAAGCAAAACAGAATGTAACGTTTTTCCAAGCGTCGAAACGACGTACTGAGCAGGATTCCGTCGCAATCTGTCAAGAGGTATAATGGTTGTCTATGGTGCAGGATTCCGCCGTAATCTGTTGCACGACGGAATCCAGTGCTGGATTCCATAATTTTCTAGTGAGCATGCCCAATATGTACACAATCACATTGCAAGGCTCCAAAGCTGGTACGACGGATGCATTTCTTTTACATGGATCTGTTGCATCAGTTGTACCACAATCTGCGACTGATCCGTCGCATCAGTCACAAAATGGATTGTGACTGATGGAAAAAAACTGATGTGTGAAAGTAGCCTAATCTGTGTGGGGGCCCTAGACATATGATTGTCGGTGAATTAAACGATTTAGCATGTCTGATTTCAGACTGTCGATCGTTTTGTTCTCCCTGAGATAATCCGCCCCTAGAGATCACTGTCAGCATCGCTCTCATACAGAACAATGGAGTGCTTGGCAGAGCGAGCACTTATGGGAGAGTTGAGCAAGGTAGCCGTCATTTATCTATGGGTTGACCATAGCCTTTAATAGGTATGGTGGGCTTTATTCTCAAACTAATATAGTTTTTTTTTATTATTATTTTGCACTTAAACTGATAATGATGATAAAAGTAATTAATGTTCATAATAAAAAAAAATAATCAAAGTTCCAATCCTATTAGGGGTTGGATAAAGGAAAATTACATTTTTATTGGCATACATTTATGTAAGCCAAGTGTCTCGGGGCTCTATCTTCTCCTTTTTATGTACTGCACTATGTTCTTGTAATCTCGCCCCAACATTTAGTCCACCGTACACATTAAATAACAGTCTGCTGATTTCAGTGGGATGACTATTATGTGTGTATGATGTCACCTCATTTCTGACAGATGATGTCTGGCAAGGGAAGGATCATTTTGGTTTCAGAGGAGATAAACCACACTCTCCTCTCCCCCTATTGAGAACATGTACGCCCCGCTGACTGAGCGCATGTTGGACAAGGTATAAACCCCTAATACTGTGTTGAACCCTACTTTTTTCATGTAATACATGTAATAGCTAGTTACAAGTGAAAAGGTTTTGGTACCGTGTTAGCCAGTTGAAAAATTATTGAATGTTCTCAGTGAGAGGAACAAAATTATAATCTTGTGATACCTTTTAATGGCTAAGTAAAATAAAATAAAGTGATGTTACAAAGCAAGCTTTCGAGACATATCAGGTCCCTTCATCAGGCTGGTATGACAAAATATCTGAAGAAGCACAAATATATTCACAAACAGAGCAGAGGGATGGCATAATAAAAGACATTTAAATAAACAAACACTGAGCTTAGAAAGTGAATCCTTAATTAGCTTTGATTAGTGGTGTGAGAGTTTTATTGTCCCAATATCCATGTAGGATCAGAGGTCTGGTGAATCTCTGGATTAGACTCCTCAGATTTTGAAATGGGCCATAAATCCTTCTGACAGGTTGAGTCCTGTGTCCACAGAGTTAAACGTTTTAATGAATTTATTATTCCCAGACCCTTTGATGGCTCTGTGATCTGAAGTTGCCTTTTAATATGACAACTTTCATAGGACAGAGGTTCTCTGTGTTTCTTCAGATATTTTGTCATACCAAGCCTGATGAAGGGACCTGAGATGTCTCGAAAGCTTGCTTTGTAACATCACTTTATTTTATTTTAGTTAGCCATTAAAAGGTATCACAAGATTATAATTGTGTTCCTTTCACTGAGAACATTCAATAATGTAATAGCTAGAAACAGTGGGATTAGTTGATTAAAGGAGTTGCCCGTTTTTAACTATTTGTATCCCCCATGGGCTCGATCAGGTATAAAATATATATACATCACTGATAGTGTTGAGCGAGTATGCTTGTCACTACTCGGTACTCGCACGAGTATCACTGTACTCGGGCTACTCGGCGGGTACCGAGTAATTTCGCGATACTCGTGCTGTACTCGTGGTCTTCATGTTGGCGCTCTTTTGAGAGCCAGCCCTCATGCAGGGATTGGCTGGCAGACCGCAATGCCACAGCCCTGTTACTTGTGGAATTGCAGTGATTGGCCGGCCCTCACAGAATGACCGTGCCTTTAGCCCGACACTTCCCCGCTCGGCTACGGCCCCTCCCGCACTCCACTCCGCGTGTATATATATATGCACGCTTACACACACACGCACGTTTTTTTTTTTAATTTACAGTTTTATGGTTTCTACATGCTGCCGGTGGTCATTTCACAAAAATACTCGGGTCTCCCATAGGATAACATTGGGCTCAGTGCTCGGGCCGAGTACACGAGTATCTTGGGATGCTCGGCCCGAGCCTCGAGCACCCGAGCTTTTTAGTACTCGCTCATCACTAATCACTGAACCTATAAGATAAAAATCGCTGAGATAGAATATTTGTATTAGTGTAGGGCAGCATCTGAGAAAGTAGCCCCATATATTTACTGCTAAATCTATTACATACTGTATCTATTGTAAGCATAACGAACACATACAAGTCAGTTATACTTTGAGGTACGATCTACTCATATGACGTGTGATATGTAAATTGGGGACAGTCTTACTTTATATATACAGTATATTGTCCCTATATTTTACGAGATATCTAATTGTATTATAACAGGTGACATATTGAATATAGAGCGCTAACAGTTACATCCCTTCCAAATGAACGTATTATTGGCTCATCCAAAGGCAAATAGTTAATTTGGGTATAATAAAGCTTTAAACTGAGACTCTGATGAGTGGTTCGATGGGATAAGAATCAATGACCCAGACATCATTAATTCACATTGAAGTGAGACATTCAGCCCAACAGGGCTAGACCGATTTCTGCAGCCAAGTCCTTCAGACACAGCAGATTATGCACACTGAATAGCAAATTAACTTTGGCACATACAACGCATCCAACATTCACAAACTTCTAACCTCCCTGTCTACAGTCTAAAGGACAATTTAAGACTAAAGCTTTTTTCAAAATTTAAGTATGAAAATGTTATATAGCAATTATATCCTTGACTAAAATATTTCCTGCCATAAACATTGTGTGTATTATGTGCTCACATCATCAACTTGCCCATTTTTGTATGGGAGAAAGAACAAAAAGCAGCAGGTGGAGGAGTGTTATGAAGATGCTTTGTCGCTTGCATTGTATACTATTGTTATACCAAAGCAGTTGTCTGAGATTAAAAAGAGATTTCGGATTTTTTTTTTCCAGAAAGCGGCGGCATAAATTGTGGCTGATATTGCATTTCAGTCCATTTCAAATGAATAATACAGACCCATTGTACCAGCCCATAGCTCATAGTCTAGAGGGGAACCGTTTCTGGAAAGATGTGTTTTTCTAATCCTATGCTACCCATTTAATGCTTTGGTTAATACCGGTAGGACTTAGGGGTACTTTGCACACTACGACATCGCAAGCCGATGGTAGCGATGCCGAGCGTGATAGTCCCCGCCCCCGTTGCAGCTGCGATATCTTGTAATAGCTGCCGTAGCGAACATTATCGCTACAGCAGCTTCACATGCACTTACCTGCCCTGCGACGTCGCTCTGGCCAGCGAACCGCCTCCTTCCTAAGGGGGCGGGTCGTGCGGCATCACAGCGATGTCACACGGCAGGCGGCCAATAGAAGCAAGGGGGCGGAGATGAGCGGGACGTAAACATCCCGCCCACATCCTTCCTTCCTCATTGCAGCCGGGACGCAGGTAAGGCGATGTTCCTCGCTCCTGCGGCTTCACACACAGCGATGTGTGCTGCCGCAGGAACGAGGAACAACATCGTAACATTGGTCCTTCCGAAATTATTGAAATGACCGACGCTACACCGATCATACGATTTCGACGCTTTTACGCTCGTTAATCGTAGTCAAAAGGATTCACATACTCCGATGTCGACAGCACCTGCGATGTCGTAGTGTGCAAAGTACCCCTTATATTTATGCCTTACTCCGAAAAGGCCAAAAATTCCTGAGGGCTTATTTTCGGAGAAACAGTATGTCACAATTGGAGAATATCCCATTATATATAACTGCCATTTTTGCTTTTTAGAAATACACTTTTTATGGACGTTTGCCTGCCTCCTGTATGTATAGAGCAATGTACCTTATTTTATCTCCCATCCCCAACAACACATATGCACATGCCCTAGAAAACATGCCAGTTTTAAGGGTGCGTGCCCACGATCAGTATTTGTAGCATTTGGACGCAGCATGCTTCAGCTCCGTCCAAAACGCTGCATTGTACAGTACAAGCATAGTGTGCTTGTATTTTCCGCAGCAAACACTGACCTGTGGTGTGGCTTTCCAGGCCACAGCATGACAATTTTTTGCTGCGGATTCACATGGGTCCTCCGTAGGGAGAACACAAGTGAGACATGGCAGTGCACTGAACCCTGATTGTGGGTACAAGCAGCTGCAGTCTCCTGCGGAGGAGACTCATGGCCTTGCAGGTCAGGAGTCCTAATCATGGGCACATACCCTAACGGTATGTGTATGGAGTGTACATTGCTGTCATGGTAATGTGGCGCCCTGGACTAGCCAGGTCGTCACAGGTACTGCAACAGCACACCCCACACCCCGAGATAGGCACATCAGCCAGACACCAAATCCTTGTTGCCTCCCTCCAGGGGCTGATGTCCACACTAGGTGGGGTGGAGCCAGGCGGTTGGCCCCACCCACTGAGGAGTTCACAGTCCTAGAGGCGGGAAAGGAAGTCAGATCAGTTGGAGAGGTGAAAGAGAGAGGAGTGAAGTAGTAGTAGAGGAGCAGACTGACCGTGTCCGGGTACGTGGCCCGGGCACCAAGAGCAAGGTTGGCAGACGGTGGCCGTCTGCAGGAGAGGCAGATCAACGCGGAACCGTAGGACTAGGGACGGGCGGTGGCCCGCCGGTACTGAACCGGGGAGCGAAGAGAAGCTAGCACAAACCGGCAGGACCTGCGGACCCCGACCAGGCTTGGAGTTGCCGTTAGACAGGTCAAATCCGCTAGTGACTGGAACCCCAGGGGTTTCCAAACAGCCAAGACCCGACTGAAGGCAACCGTCCAAACAGCAACAGGAAAATACAGCTACCGCCACAGCTAGAATTCCCAGGGCCAGAGCCTGCGGGCAAAAGGGCTCCTCCAGCTTATATCCACGCTGGGGAGCGGGTTACCGGTGGGAAGCCATCGGGACAGAAGTTACACAAAAGGTGCAGGGAAAGGCAGCCACCACCAACCGTCCAGGCTGCGGGACCCGTCCATCCAGCCGTTTGTTTTACCGGAGACTCTGCATCTGTTCTTGGCTGAGTGAGTACCACCGTGCCATCCGGCACCGCGCTGCCCCCGCGACCCTGCACCTCACCAACTGTACCTCCCCGCCTCACCTTACCGGGCCCCGGGACAACCAACCCCTACCCACGGAGGGGGAAACAACATCCCAGCTGCTCCCTGCCATCGCTCCCGGGATCCCCGTCACCAGCAGCGAGGGTGTCCCAACCTCACCCCAAACCGTGGGTGGCGTCACGGACCAAATTCCCAAACCAAACTACCCCCTTTCACTCACGGGCGAGGAGCGCCGCTCGAGTCCCTGGATCCGGCCCACCGCTCGAGCCACCGAGCAGCAGCAGCGCCGGACCCGAGCGTTAGTGAGCGCAGCGCAGCGGCGTCCTTCCCCACCCGCGACAGTAACTCCAGACTCTATTCACATTGCAGAGTCTGGCAGGCAACCTGGTCAGTTTCATTTTCGGCCTCAGGGTGTTGTTTCCTTCCGTCCGTGTTTCCAGGGGGTGGGGCTTCAGCTTCGCGCCCTTTCTCAGGGGAGAAGATGCTGGGCTGTAATTTTTTTTGCACTCAAAAATGGCGGCAAAAATGGCAACTTCTGAAAATTTCTCAACGGATCACCGCTGACTGTCCAATTCAAGGCGCACTTCCACCAGGTTGGTGGATGGGTGTGAATCCTGTTCGTGACGCCAAGTTTCAGGGTGTGCCGCCCCTGTGCCAGCAGCAGGTGCTGCTCGGATCCGGACCCGCTGTGTGGCTCGAGGGATCCTCCGGACCCGGGGGTCACACGGACACGCCGAATAAAAAGGGGGACGTAGTTGTATGGCCTTGACCGTATTCGGTTTGTGATGCCACCCACGGTATGTGGTGAAGTGGGACACCACCGCTGTTGTTGTGGGATACCCGGGGGAGATGTAGTGGCAGCCGGATGTTAACCCCTCCGTGGGTAGGGATGGTTGCCCCGGGGCCCAGTGTCTCCGTGCAGGGTATGGCGATGGCAAGGGCTCGCGCGCCCGGACGTACCAGGGGATGATTGCTTACTCACACTTAAATGAATCACACGAGTCTTTTGGTAAACCAAGGTGCTGGTGGCCGTCCGCTGCGACCGGTTGTACTCTGGTCCCCCACTCGGGCTGGTGGTCGCCGTCTTTTCCCTCTGCACTGTGTTTGCTTGTGTTGGACTTCCCGGAATGGAACACGGGAGTCTGCTCCCGGCTTGTTGTGTGCCTGAGTAGCCGTGCCCGTATGACGCTGACCCGTGGGATCTACAGGCCCTGGCGGTGGCCCTATCCCTCTCTGTGGGTCGTTGTCTACTTTTCGGGACTAATGCGGGCGTCACACGAGACGATCTATTGTGCGATATGTCGTCGGGGTCACGGTTTTCGTGACGCACATCCGGCATCGTTCACGATGTCGTCTCGTGTGACACCTAAGAGTGACTCTTAATCGGTTGTAAATCGTGTATCATGTACACGTCGCTCATTTTTAAAAACTCGTTTAATCTTATGTGCGCAGATTGTTCATCATACCCGGGGCAGCACACATCGCTCCGTGTGACACCCCGGGAACGATAAACACAGCTTACCTGAATTCCGCGGTATCCGCCGGCTATGCGGAATGAGGGAGATGGGCAGGATGTTTACGTCCCGCTTATCTCTGTCCCTCCGCTTCTATTGGCCGGCGGCTGTGTAACGTCGCTGTGGCGCCGAACGTCTCTCCCCCTTCAGGAAGGGATGTTCGCCGCCCACAGCGAGGTCGCTCAGCAGGTAAATACGTGTAATGGGGGTTTAACGACTTTGTGCGACATGGGCAGCGATTTGCCCGTGACGCACAAACGACGGGGGCGGGTACGATCACTCATGCGATCACACGATAGATCATATCGTGTGACGCCCGCATTAGGTTGGGATAGGAGCAATAATCCTTCCCTCAATCGGTTAATTAGCTAGGTCGTTGGTCCCTGTCCTGGCTTCAGGGTCCGAGTACCCCCTCTGTGCACAGTTTCCGAGTCGGGTCTCTGGTATTGGTACCAGCGGCCTCCAACCCTGCCCCGGTCCACCTCGGGTCTCCGGCTGCCGTCTTCCCATCTCCTGCTGACGGAGACCACTGTCTGCCACCTAGCCAAGGTACCAGAGCTCCGACCCTGGCACTGTTCAACTTGAACTTCTCCTTCGCTGGAGCTACACCTAGCCCTAGCGTCCGCTCCTCTCAACCTGAACTACAAAACTTATCTGCTTGCTTTCCCGCCCCGGGCTGTCTAGACCCCTAGGTGGGCGTTTCTTAACTGCCTGGTCCCGCCCACTGGTGTGCCTGTCTTGCCCTGAAGGGGGTGACTAGGGTTTCAGGTCGGCTGTATGTAACCTAGGTGAGGAAAGGTGTTATGCGGGGGGCCTATTGTGTAACTACCTGGTTTTCCCAGTGCGTCACATATACACGCCTAGGATGTGCCACGTTTCCAAATCTGAGTGAGCAATCCCATGACTCAGAGCCACATGGGATGTGAAAAAAAGGGGAAAAAGGAGAGAGAAAAAAAGGGAGAAAAAAAGGAGGAAAAAAAGAAAAAAAGAGGAGGAAAGAAAGAATATTTCTATTAATATCTCGCACGCAGGCACACTTCCCCTCTTCTCACTTTTATGTAAATTGTACAAGTACACGAGCAAACACTTGTCTGTACTACAACAAGAATATCCAGACATCCAGGAATTTCAGCTGTGCTGCATTTTACCTTTTTTTTAGACACCCCCGAACACACAACATAACAAATTGGTAAGGGAAAATGAAGGCTGCAAACAGGGGGTGCCTAGTTAACAACAATTCTTGAAAACCCAAAAGAAGGGTACCATTTCCTGTTTGCAATGTGCACAATGCAGTAATGTACTCAAAGGCGATAGGATTTATTACCCACTGACCGGAAAAGGTATTCCATTGGAACCTAAATTCATAGTCTATGGTATTAATTGTCCCTGCAATATGGGAGGGAGACTACCTAATGGGTAAATTACTTGATTTCCCAATATAAGTCAGACACTGTGTGACAGATAGACCTTACCCATTCAAAACCATTTTCACTAACAGGACATAACATTGCATAGTCACCAGATTTGTCCGCTAAAAGGTACAGCCACTACTAGTGAGCTCTTATATACAGCATTCTAGAATGCTGTTTAAGTCCCCAAACCGATCTGTATAACATAAAAAACAGCTTTTGTTATACTCACCTGTGGGCGGTCCGGTCCGATGGGTGTCGCTGATCTTGCTCGAGCGCCTTCTATCTTCTTGCGATCGCTGTCCTTCATCCCTTCTCTAAGGGGATGATGCCTTCTACGTCATCCACAGAGTCCTCCATTGCGCTCCTGCGCACTTCTCTCTGCTCTACTGTGGGCAGAGCAAAGTACTGTAATGCACAGGAGAGGGGAAAGGTCAAACAATGCCCATGCATGTGCACTACAATACTTTGATCTGCTCTCAGCAGGGCACAGAGAAGTGCGTGTGTGCATGAGTGCAATGGAGGACTTTGGTGGATGACGTAGGATGCATCATATACACAGGGCAGGGAAGGAGGAGAGCGATTGCAAGAAGATAGGAGGCACCAGACCGAGACCAGCGATGCCCATCAGACCCGACCGCCCCACAACTGAGTATGATAAAAGGTGTTTTTTACGCTATACAGATCAGCCTGGACACTTATATACAGCATACAGCATGAGACATGTTCCGATAACCAGAAGAAGGGTTAATCGGGTAAAACATATGTATCAAAGCCATTTAGATAACCTGACAGACAGTCCTGTGGTGTCTGGCAATAGAAGGTCACAGCGTTTGGCTGCATAAAATGATCCCTGACTTTCCATTATTCCTGCTGTTCGTATTCAGTGTTCTAGGTATCTCCTCTGCTAGGTTTTCATCCTTTTCCCTTAAGGACCCAGCAGATCTTTTTTAGCTGGTAATCATCTGTATTTCCCCTTGGGTTTAAATACTCTCATTTTCCCTGGACTTGTGCTGGTGATATTCAGTTTCTTCACAAGCTCTTGATGCAAGCAGGTGGCTTACACTCATCTGAAGGATCATTACTGTTCTTTTCTGAACTTCTTCCGGAGGCATCTGGAGATAAGTTGTTTGTACGCTTCCCCCATGTGTGTGTGCTTTCTGTGTCTTCTGTAGTTTTTAGTGGGGTTGATGAAGAGCTCATCCCACCCTTTCCCTATTTAGGTCCCAGCTCTAGGGTCATCCTAGGGTAAGGTATCCGGCTTGGCACATAAGTGTGGAACTTATCTAGAATGGTGAGGGACCTCAGGGGCCAGCGGTAGGTTTGGTCAGGGGTCACCATCTCCCTCTTCCCTAGATGCAGGGTTTCCCTTCCCTTTTGCTGTTTGCTTGGTACTTCCCCATACCTATTGTGACATATAGAAAGGTCTATCTGTATGATATCATACCTTTCTCTCTCTTTCCTATCTCGGATCTATCTGTATGATATCTTACCTTTCCTATCTCTATTACCCTCTGGTTCCTTTAATTTTTAGACATTTTATGTATACTTTATATCTTACCATTCTCTTATAATATATTGGCTCATATTATATTCATTTGTCTTCCTTACAGAAGCAATTTATTGTTCATCTTATGGATACTCTCTATTTTGTATTACAATGTATCTCTTTTCTCATGCCCCTATATGTCATTAAGTCATCTTGAAGGACTATTATATTGGTATATCTCCGTCATCATAAATACAGCACTCACCATCTCTCTTCATTCTTTTTTTTCTCCTGCTCCTACTTTCTATCATCTACCATCTTACTTTTTTTCCTCTCATTTTTTATTCCTTTTATTATTTATAGCAGCTACCAATATTCCTACATAGTACGTTATTCATTTGGTATTGTCCCTATGCTATAACAATGCAGTGAGCACATTTATCTCAATTTGGCATGTTTTATTCTCTTTATCAGTTGTTACTAAATTAAACTCTGGATATATCTTGCCTGTAGTTTTGACTTCTATGACCAGATTTTATTTCCTTTTGTCCATTGCCCTTATGGATTAATATTGTAATCATTCCCAAGATGGGTGGGATTTATTAACATATCTACCCTAGTAGTTCTATTTACATCAGTGGGCTCCTGAGCATTATTTTCCCCATTTGAGTGTAACCTTATACCTAGATTTGCATATACAGCAGATGAAATTGGTGCTTGTTATGATCTGGTAACCGTGGACAATCTCAAAAAATCCCATTAATCAGTAAAAAACAAAACCACAAGAGTAGTTGGAAACTAAGCTGACTGCAATCCCCTATCTATCAGACAACACTAGAAGTAGCAGTGGGATGTACCTAACACACCTAGACACCTCGTCACTGCCGGAGAAACTTGCTAAACCTCAAAGATATAAAGGAGGAATCCTAACTTGCCTCGGAGCAGTCCCCAAAGAAATAGCAAGCCCCAACATGCAACAATGGTGATGTAAGAAAACACAATACACATTAGAAAATATAGATTAGTAAAGGTGAGGCCTGACTTACTAGATATGACAGGACAGATAACTCATTGTGGCCAGCAAAAAACCCTGCAAAAATTACCAAACTCCTGATAGGAAAAAAAATATTAAGACCACTGGGTCTTCCCCCGCTATATCAGGTACTCTTGTGCCAGACACTTTAAAGTGAACTGCAGATATAATGGGAAGAAACAAAATCACAGAACAAACAATATTCTAAAGTGCAAATAATCCAAACATGAACAGGGAGGAAGCTCCCTTTCTTCCTGGAGGAACTGCCCTGCTCACAAAAGCAGAGAGACAGATTCTCATATACAAGGAATCAAACACAGAGCCAAATGGAATAAGCAGAAACACCCTTAAGTGCAATTTCAGCAGTTAAGCACAGAAGCTAGCAAACTTATCTGGAGTAGATTCAGGCACATAATAAATGGGAGAAACTGAAGGGAAAACACTCCCAGACATCTTCAGAAGCAGCAGGAAAACATCAATCACCTGCGGTCCCCAGAAAGAAAATGCTCTTCTAAATACACTAGGCTGATCTGCAATAGGACTTCCTGAATTCCCAATTAATTCCAACACCTGTCTGAGTCACAGATTCAGACTCAGCTTCATTACTATTCCTGGCCAACAGAGGGAGCTCCACACCAGCACCCACTTGGATGATATTCAAAACAGGTGCTATTGACATGAATGTCTCACCAGTTATCAGTGACAACCCATCCAAGTAACACAAGCAAAGAAATCAAACCATAGATGTCCATAATTTAAGTTGTATAATAATGAGAAACAACACGGAAAAAGTATTGAACACATGAAGAAAGAGATGTGTAAAAAAATGTTGACAGTAATGAAACCAGCTGAGAAAATAGTAATTAGAAAGCAATCCTTCCACTTAATGAAAATAATATCAGCTGGCTCAACTGATGGCTTATAAAAAAAACAAGGTTGCACACAAGAAACCTCTCATGGCAGGTAAAACCAGTGAGCTGTCTGAAAATGTTCTCATCCCTATTGTTGCAAAACATATTGATGGCATTGGAAACAGAACTTTTTTTAAATTACTGATGGTTCCAGTGAGCACTGTTGGGGCCATAATCCGTAAGTGAAAAGAACATTATTTTACTATAAACTGGCCACAATCGGGTGTTCCCTGCAAAGTTTCAGACACAGGAGTGAAAATAATTATGAGAAGAGTTGTCCAAGAGCCAAGTACCACCTGTGGAGAGTACTAGAAAGACTTGGATTTAGCAGTACAATTGTTTCAAAGAAAACAATAAGTAATGCATTCACCCTCCATAGCCTGTGTGCATGCTCACCACACAAGACTCCATTGCTGAAAAAAATGCATGTTCAAGCGCTTATGAAGTTTGCTCAACAACATTTATACAAGCCTGTTAAATACTGGGAGAATATAGTCTGGTCAGATGAGATAGAAATTGAATTCTTTGGATGCCATAATGTACACCATGTTTGGAGGCAAAACAGTACTGGAGATCACCCTCAAAACACCATACTAGCAGTGAAGTGTGGAGGTTGGAACATCATGGTGTGGGGCTGTTCTTTTAGCATATGGCACTAGCAAACTTCATATGAGTGAAGGAAGTAGTGACCAGCATCACCCCCATAACGTTTAACTAAGGCTGGTTTCACACTACGTCTTTTTAACATCCGTTGAAAACGTTTTTTTAACGGAAGTACGGATCCTGTGCAAATCCGTTTTGTGTTTAATGCATTTTCAATGGACTCACGTCCACTTCCGTTTGCATTCGTTTGCGTCCGTTAGACGCAGGATCCGTCATTTTGCGTTAATTTAACATGTTTCAAAAACGCAACATGTAGCGTTTTTTGGCTTTGTCAAATTAACGTATGTCACAGGATCCTTGACATTGCGCCGCGAGCTGCAATGCATGTCAATGAGTGCTGGATCCTGCCTACCAAAGGTCGTTCAGTTGCGTTATAACAGGATCCTGATTCTGTACTGAGCATGCCCGGTACAGGGACGATATCTCTCTCTCTCTCTCTCTCTCTCTCTCTCCTCTGCTATGTGCACGCAGCCCGGCTCTGCTATGTGCACGCAGCCCGGCTCTGCTATGTGCACGCAGCCCGGCTCTGCTATGTGCACGCAGCCCGGCTCTGCTATGTGCACGCAGCCCGGCTCTGCTATGTGCACGCAGCCCGGCTCTGCTATGTGCACGCAGCCCGGCTCTGCTATGTGCACGCAGCCCGGCTCTGCTATGTGCACGCAGCCCGGCTCTGCTATGTGCACGCAGCCCGGCTCTGCTATGTGCACGCAGCCCGGCTCTGCTATGTGCACGCAGCCCGGCTCTGCTATGTGCACGCAGCCCGGCTCTGCTATGTGCACGCAGCCCGGCTCCTAGCAGCTGTAGACACTCGTAACCAAGGTAAATATCGGGTATCCAAGGCCGATGTTTACCTTGGTTACCAGCGTATGCAGCTGTCAGAAGCCTCCTCCCAGTCTAGCTCCCCTCAATCCCGATCACATGACTCCTTTGCCCGCCCCTAACATCCAGTGCAGGATCCTGCAAAATAACATATGCGTTTGCATACGTTATTTGCTGTAAAAGCAGGATCCGTACTTCCGCTAAAAAAACGTTTTCAGCGGATGTTAAAAAGACGTAGTGTGAAACTAGCCTTACCAAGAGAGTGCTCACAACCTTGCCCTTTACTTCTCACAGTAGAAACAGCACCATGAAGCTGATGAGTAGTAGAGGGTAAGGATCTGTGCATGCACCAAGTAATAGCATCAACATGCTGATGCAGGCAGTAGATTTTGGATGCGTTTAGGAGGAAATGGAGGTCCAACATTGATGTCAATCGATGCCCGACAGACAGGCTTCCAGCATGATCAATGTATCACTGGTTATGTTTTAATATCAATTAAAATACCAGTTATAAAAAAATGCTAAGGTTATTTACAGAAGTTAGTCTGCGCTTTTAAAAAGATATCTGCTTTGTTAGCGCTACCGAAGCATACAGTTGTTTTTGTGGGTAAACTGCACATGACAGATTCATTTTAAAGGCATTGCATGAAGTCAGAGCAGCATGGGTTATGCCTTTCAGAAACAGTGCCAGTCTTGTCCATAGACTGTCACGGACTTTCCTCTGTTGTAGGTTTTAGTGACTTGTTCTGAGTCCGTCTCACTTTGTTTTGTGGGACTCAGCTTATTAAATGGATTTCCTTTCCTTTGGGGAGAAGAGGGTTAATTTCAGGTTTCCTTCCCATAGCTCCTGACTTCTGCCCAGGTGATTCCTGTTTGGACCACGCCCAGGTCCTATACATACTCTCAACTTCCACCAGAGGGGACCAGTTATTTTGTATCATTAGGAAGCTTGGCTAGGAGGTGGAATGAGCTGTTAATTACTCTCTCAGTTGTGCTGCTGGCTGCAGCATTGGAGTTTTCTGCAGCCTTCTCATGTGTGTTTGTTCTGGTTTGGAAGTTCCGCAGTAGTCTGTTTATTCATCCCTTTTTATGTTGTTTCCCCTCATGCACTTTTCTTGGCTGCTTTATGTGTGGTTGCCTTGTGTATGAGTTGGTTTTGTTGTTGTTGTTACCCCTTTCCATATTTGTTGGTAGGGTGCTGACTCCTGTTCTTGTCCATTACCCCTGGGTGGTGGGTTGTGGTGATGGGTCATAACATCAGGGATGAGGACAGGAAATAGGGCCTAGTGTGGTAACCTGGACCTCCCTACCATCAAGGGTACCTCTAGGGCCAGTATAGGCTCCCCTGGGTTCCCTTGTTACATCTCTGACATAAACTCTATTTAGCAGTTATTTGTTGTTTTTTTTTTATTAAAAAATTATATGTAAACTGACACAAAAATTGCATTGATCATAAGTGATGAAGTAACAATACACTAGTCTTCTATTTTTCAATTTATGGATCACTCGTTGCATTTCCTTACAATCTGGAATCAGGCAGAGGGAAAAAAACCCCAATAACAATAATATATGTAAAATCAAATCAAATGAACAGACTTCTAATATTATAAACTAATAGTAAAACTATTCAGATCCCCCAGATCACAGATATGAGGCAAAATTCTGTTGCTATTGCCATAAATATGATGTGAATGGACATAACCTCCATACAGGCTGACTGTTAGCATGCTAATGCTCCTAAGGAAGTCTCAGCTGTGTAGAGATGAATAAAGCTAAACATCAATATCTTAGGTGTTACTGCTCCATAAATCAATATATAAGTATTGTGCCTCATTCCCTGTTGCACTCTCAGCATTATTCATATGGACAAAGATGTGTCTTGTGTGTGACAAGGCAAAATAAACAGTTGTAATATCAATGATGTTAATGCTGAGGGCAAGCAGAAGAGTAAGAAGAGCAAGTCATTTGCAGGCACTGAACGTGCTGCAAGAAAATTCTCTGGAGAATTGGATGTTGTAAAATGAATCAGCCTTCCAAGAAGATGCTCCACAACACAAAGGATTTTTTGTTGTGTATTTTTATGGTTTGTGAGAACGCAATGATTTTCATTCATTCTTTATATATTTTTTTTTTCCATTTATACACACCTGCTTTTTAATATAATAAAGTCTGTGGGAAAATTAATGTAAAGAAACTTCTCCTCCTACAGCCTAGACCGGGGGGAATGACCTTTTCTGCGGCCCCTGTGCATATTCCCGGGGACCGCAGTGCTCAGGCTAGCAGCCGCGTTTTTCCAGTTCCAAGCTTACTTAACCCCTCTTGCACTGCGAGCATGTGCACACAGTGATGAACACTGCATGAGCGTGCAGTTAAGAACTACATCTTCACACTAGCCAGCATCAGGTGATACTTTGTGGGTACAGACGAGAACTGCAGCAGCAATCTCAGCCTTCCAGTGATTTAAATGCTCCAGCCTCCCAAGTAACGTATTTCTTCCAGCTTCCCAGTGATGTATATGCCCCCAGCATCTCATCTCCTGTGATGTATATGGCCCAGCATCTCTTGTGATATATATGCCCCCAGTATCTCCTGTGATGTATGGGCCCACAATGTCACCTGTGATGTATATGTCCCAACATCTTCTGTGAGGTATGGTCCCCCAGTGTCTCCTGTGATGATCTTCCCCTAGTGTTTCCTGTGATGCATATGCCCCCAACCAGTACTACAATGTATATGCCGCAGCAGCTCTTGTGATGTATATGTGACACGCCAGCGGGGTCTGGGGGTTACCCGTCACCGGGCCGCGGTTCTTCTCTTGGGTCACTGCAGTGGCCTTGCCCGGTTCTGGTTCCGGCGGTATCAATAAAGCTGGGTATGGGGATGAAGGGGGTAGTTGTTCAGGACGCCACCTGTGTTGTGCGACCAGTACTAGTTGCCACTGCAGGAAGTCTCTCTATGCTTGGGCAGATGGTGACACAGCTCAGGTGTTTCAGCTCTCCACAGGTAGAGCTAGGCCCAGGGAGGATGATGGTGTATGGCGTGTATGGCGCTGCAGCGCAGGGGTGATGATGCCGATAGAGATGGGACCACACACAGGGTGCAGTTCAAGGTCTTTACTCACTGGAATCACTCTTTAATCACTCTGGATTAACATGTTAAGCTACGGGTTGAACTAGATGGACTAAGAGTCTCCCTTCAACCTTAAAAACTATACTATGATACTATGATACTGGAAGTACACTGTCATTGGAGCACCGAGCTATGCTGTGATGGGCCCCAGCCGATCCCGGATACTTTGGAGGTAATGGCTGGTGTTTCCTTCTGTGCATCTCCTTTCGACGGTTTCCCTGCACCCCAGCTCCTGGGCTGTGCAACGGTTCACAGGTGCCTTCCACACTCCCCGCGAACCCTGGGATCCCCCTTCTTTCCTAAGAACCCGGATCGAGACTCCAGCTCCAGACCACGGGTCCCGAACTGTCCGTGTCTTTGCTATTCTGCTCCTGAGTGCGACCTGACGCTTGCTGCACCAGGCTCCGACTGACTAATCTGTGCCTTGGCTCCTAACTACCCCTGTTGGTTCCCCGCCTCCCAAGTTCCTGAGCTAGTGGACATGAGGTCGCATACCTTGTGACGGACACCCCAACACCTGCCCTAGCACAGTCCCAGTGGAAGAGCTACCATGTTAGGCTAGGTTCACATTTCCGTTGTTTATGATCAGTCACAATCCGCCGCTCTGCTAAACAACGCAATCCGTTTGGCAGATTCCATTGTTTCCCATAGACTTGTATGAGCGGCGGATTGTGACTGATGCCCTTGCATTGCATCCGCCACCCGACTGATCAGTCGTGGAACGACTGACCGTCGGGCGGCAGGAACGCAGCATGTAACGTTTTTTGAGCAGCAGAATCCTTTTGATTTCACTGCGCATGCTCTCTCTCTGCGGCCGAACGATCAGCTGATCGCCCAGCAGCCGCCTTCTGTGAGCAATCTGCTGATCACCCGGCGGCCGGCTTATGAGAGCGATCAGCTGATCATTCACAATAGCCGGCTGCCGGGAGATCATCTGATCGCTCTCAAAAGCCGGCGGCCGCTATTGTGAACGATCAGCTGATCGCTCTCATTAGCCGGCTGCCGGGAGATCATCTGATAGCTCTCAAAAGCAGGCGGCCAGCTATTCTGAATGATCACTTGTTTTACAACGGAATCCGCTTTCTCGTGACAATGAATTCCAATTCTTGTCACCCGTTGTACAACGCATCAGTCACAAGCGTCAAGCAACACATGTGACTGATGCAAAACAATAGAAATGTGAACCTAGCCTTATGTGTTGGTTGAGTGTGTTGATTGTTTACCGGTGTCGACCTCCTCCATATCCGAGATGAATGCTGCACCTCTGGTGAGGTGCAGTACCCTGTGGCGCCTGAAGCCGCAGGGGCGC
The DNA here is from genome assembly GCF_048569485.1 of Anomaloglossus baeobatrachus. NCBI lineage: Eukaryota > Metazoa > Chordata > Amphibia > Anura > Aromobatidae > Anomaloglossus > Anomaloglossus baeobatrachus. Next base: position 548,701,977 of record NC_134356.1, read on the forward strand.
TACATATGCCCTAGCATCTTCTGTGATGTATATGCCCCAGCATCTCTTGTGATTTATATACTGCAGCCAATATATCTCATGTGAAGTATAGGCTCCAGCCCAAGCATCTCCTGTGATGTATATGCTCCAGCCCCAGCATCTCCCATGATGTATATATTTCAGTCTCAATCTCTTATGTGGTGGAGATAGAGCAGTGCTAGTGTCTCCCATGTAATGTATTTTCTCCAGCCCCAGTGTCTTCAAAGTGATGTATGTTCTGTAGCCCGAGTATCTCCTTTGTGATGTGTATGTTTTAACCCCAGCGTCTCCTATGTGATGTATATACAGCAGTCTCAATGTCTCTGATGTAATGTATACAGCAGTGTCAATGTGTTCTATGTAATGTATATACAGCAGTCTTGGTGCCTTCTATGTGATAAGTGTACAGCAGTTTTCAGTGTCTCCTATGTGATGTATATACAGCGGTCTCAGTGTCTCCTATGTGATGTATACTACAGACCCCCCACTGCTTGAGTTCTATAAATATTACATGAGCAGAGATGAATTTCCCTCTGTGAGGAGACATGTAGTATAATGTCCATCTGTGTTCAGAACAATTTACTGTTGCACGTTCTTTACAAAACTTATTATCACAGATCACTTACTGCGCTTTAGACGGAAGCACACCTGGAAAAGCAATTGTGAGAAGCAACATGATCAGTGTCACCTATCATCATGGCTGCACCAAAGAGAAGCAGCTCCAGTCACCACATTACGGGTGAGAATTATTTCACCAAATATAACAGGATCATTTTGAAGTTGATATTTTTGTGCCCCCCCCCGAATGATGGTAGGAATATCCAAATGACCCTTGGCAGGAAAAAGGTTTCCCATCCATGGCATAGGCTAAAGTTGTTATAAAACAAAATCCCGCAAAAAAAAAAAAACGTGTGTGTGAAATCACCAAATCTGATATTACAATACTAAACATGATAGAATAAATTTTAAAATAGTTAAAGACAATGTCTCCTTTCAGAAACGTTTTTCCTATAAGCTCTATTATTAATACAAATCAAACTGCAGTTCCCTTACCCTCCCTGGGTCCAACTTTGAGTCTCCACATCTGCTCCCGGTGTTTGTTAATACTGTGTTTTTCAAAAAATAAGACACTGTCTTATACTTTTTTTGTCCCCCCAAAAAAGCACTAGGGCTTATTTTTGGAGGAGGTCTTATTTTTGGAGATGCATGGTTGGGTGTAAGTTTACCCCCCCAAAAAGCAGACTCCCCACTTCGCAGGAGACTCATACTTACCAGACTTGGACGTCTGCGTGGCTCCCAGGTCCTCCCTGTGATCTCCGGTGGGTGCTGCACGCCATCCTCCCCTGCTTCTGGCTGGCTGACTGACGCTGACACTGACACACACACTGACTGACACACACACACTGGCTGACGTTGACACACAATAGCTGACGCTGACACACACACTGGGTGACACACACACACACACACACTGGCTGACGCTGACATAGACACTGACACACACACACACACACACACTCACTTCATCCAGTGTTGCAGAATACTTCTGGAGGCAGGGAATGATGGGAGGAAGTCATGTGTCCGGCCGGCAGGTCCTGTAAGCAAGCAATCTTGCGCTCCACCGCACTGCCTCCCAGGATGCTGCCAGCTAGAAGAAATTGGTGTCCCTGGATGTGGTATGTGTATGATGCGATGTGTGTGTGATCCGATGTTTGTGTGTGCGATTTGATTGTGTGTGTGTGTGAGATCGGATGTTTGTGTGTGAGATCAGATGTGTGTGTGTGAGAGCTGATGTGTGTGGGGTTGCAATCGCTGCAGGTCCTGCCGATCAGCATCGGGTGAGTGTGATTGCATGGTGCCCGCTGTGTATAATGAAGTGTCCTCCAGTATCTGTAATATTTTTGGCTGCACGAACAATTCATTATTGATCCAGGACTAGGGCTTATTTTTGGGGGAGGGCTTATATTTAAGCCTTGCTCCGAAAATGCTGAAAATCACTGCTAAGGCTTATTTTTGGGGGAGGTCTTATTTTTGGAAAAACTTGGTATCTGCAGCACTAACATCATGCCAACAACAGCGCTGCAGACAATAATAAGATCTCGTGCACAGATTGAGTATTTGGAGAGTTTATTACTATTTGTAAACCAAAACCAGGAGTGGGTAAAAAATACAGAAGTTGTGCTCGTGTTTCTATTATATTTTTTCTCCGATTGCTCCACTACTAGTACTGGCTTCCAAATACAGAGACAAAAAAAACCCCTCAGTAAATACTCAATGTGTCCACATGGCCTAAATGGTGAAAATGAGTAAACCACTATTTGTTTGTTTTACTACTAATGGATCTTATAGAAAAAACATTTCTGAATAAAAGACCCCATCATATATTGTTAAATTCTAAGGTAAACAGATAACAGTCACGAAAAAATAATGGTAAATACAATTGAACGTCCGAAGAGTGAAAAGTGTTTTTTTTTTGTTCATAAAATGAGTTTAATTTTTATTTATATATTTAAATCCAACAATATGTTTATATGAATAAATTGGAACTCAGAAAATGCAAGATATGGGATGAAACTGAATGGGAGAAGACACAGATTAGATAAAACGTTTTAACCGTGAGGGTGATCAACCAGTGGAACAGACTGCCACGAGAAGTAGAGCTCTCCTTCAATGGAAGTCTTCAAAAAGAGACTGGACAGACATCTGTGTGGGATGAGTTAGTGAAGTCCTTCTTTGAGCCTTGGGTTGGACCAGATGACCTTGGAGGTCCCTTCCAACTCTAACATTCTATGAGTCCATGATTGATTAGTATGTTAAATGAAAATTGGCTTATACATTTCCCACATCCTTTTTTTCCTCTTATGTCAAAAAACATTCCATGTTTTACTTCAGTGTGCTAGACTCATATTTGGTCCTCATTACATCTGCTTTCATGTATAAAAAAAGTAAAATTTAGACACGTGTCACCCATGTCTTTCCATTTTTTTCATGGCGAGTTTGATCCACAAAAACGGATCAATGTAGAACATGTCTCCATTTTTACTTTTGCAGACAAACAGTCCAGAAAAAAAAAACACGGGAGAAGGCATATTAATTTTAATGGGTCCATAATCTAAATAAAAAAATAATGGATAGTGTAGAGTGGAGTGGGGCAGTAGCTATGGATGAAGGATTGACTTTGGACGCCCTGGCATGCTACATGAAAAAGACACTCCTGGATGGGTGTGTGAACACTTAACTGTTTCTTCACTTATGGTCCGGGAACTTTCTATATATAGGCCCCTTTACACACTGCAACATCGCTAGCGATATCGCTGTAACGTCACCGGTTTTGTGACGTAATAGCGACCTCCCCAGCGACATTGCAGTGTGTGAAACACATCAGCGACCTGGCCCCCGCTTTGAGGTTGCTGATTGCTACATTCTTTGGTCCTTTGTTTCTCGCTGTGCAGCATGTATCAGTGTGTTTGACACCGTTACAACGACATCGTTGGTGACCCAGCCTATAGGCGTGCTAGCGTTCCCTTTCCAGCGAGGTCGTCTGCAGGTCCGTATCGCTGCTGCGTTGTTGGCCAGATCTGCCTGTTTGACAGCTCACCAGCGACTGTTAGAGACTTTCCAGCGATCCTGGCCAGATCGAGATAGCTGGTGGGATCGCTAGAATGTCTCAGTGTGTAAAGGGGCCTTTAGTGTTATACCATTCTTCAGATAACAAGGACTGGAGGACAAGGAGTAAAGTGGAAATGTGTTTAATAAATGGCAACTGGCACAAAGGAATCAGCGGCAAAACAGGCCGGCAGATAGAATATAAATGTACAAGATGACAAATACATATAGGGCACAAGTAAAAAAAAATGAATAACAGACTGGGTCAAAAACATGAACAAGGCATCCTGCACATAGAAAGCATGATGTGGAGTTTTGACAATTGTTACATGGATAGATGGTAAAAACCAGCACTGGATAAGCACAATGATAAAAGTGTATACTCTGAAATAACAGAGATATATTCAATGTATAAAATAGGATCCAAGTATCACTAATCACTAATAAACAGTGCTTAATACAGGTGCTGGTGAAACAGCAAACTCTGCAGTGACAGAGTCAAATAGTTAAACAGAGTCAAAAGCTTATCTATATATATAATTGCCTTATTCTGTCTGTCTGTCTGTCTGTCTTGCTCCAAAATTGTGTCCTTACGGTGACACAAAGCTGATTGGCCGCTGGGCTCGCCATGGCCCTGCCCCCCGCACAGATTGGCCGCTCGCCCAGGCTGCGCCCCCACACGGATTGGCCGGCCGCTCGCCCAGGCTCCGGTCCCCCACAGATTGGCCTCTCGCCCCGGCACCCTGCAGGCATTGGCAACTCGGCCACGCCCCGCCCCCCTCACGCAATGCACGCTAGCTCTGACCCGCCCCCCCACGCATTCCCCGAACCGACACTGTCAGGGAGCCACGACTACCAGGTGAGTACTGTACCCCTGGGAGCCCACATCAGCGTACGCCGCCAAACCAGCCGACACATACCCTCGCATTGCTGGGGCTGGCCGGCGTATGCTGGTGTGGGCTCCCGTGCGAGTGGGAGACGAGATACGCTGGTAACCATGGTAGCATAGTTACCAGAGCATCAAGGTCCTGCAGCGGCGGAAAATATACACACGCACACACATAACAGCACACACACACATCAGATCACACTCGCTCTCACACACACACACACACACCTCACACACACACACCTCACACACACATCACATCGCATCCACATACTCACAACATCCTGGGATATCGCTTGCTTCTCGGCGGCGATACTGTGCTTTGAGCTTCCAGGACCTGCCGGAGGATCACATGGCCAGAAGCATGTGGTATCTCCGGATGTTGTGAGTATAAGCGCGTATGTGCGATATCGTCAATGTGTGTGTGCGTGAGTGTATGCGATCGGGTGTGTGTGAGTGTATGCGATCGGGTGTGTGTGAGTGTATGCGATCGGGTGTGTGTGAGTGTATGCGATCAGGTGTGTGTGAGTGTATGCGATCGGGTGTGTGTGAGTGTCGGCAGAGGAGCACGGCGTGCTGGAGGAGGCTGGGAGGAGAGAGGCTGATCCTGGGGAAGGCTGGGATGGGGAGGCTGAGAGAAGAGAGGCTGATGCTGGGGGAAGCTGAGGCTGGGGTAGGCTGGGAGGAGAGAGGCTGATGCTGGGGACCGCGTGGGGACCGAAAAGGCTGATGCTGGGAGGAGAGAGGCTGATGCTGGGGGAGGCTGAGGCTGGGGTAGGCTGGGAGGAGAGAGGCTGATGCTGGGAAGAGAGAGGCTGATGCTAGGGGAGGCTGAGGCTGGGGTAGGCTGGGAGGAGAGAGGCTGATGCTGGGGACAGAAAAGGCTGATGCTGGGAGGAGAGAGGCTGATGCTGGGAGGAGAGAGGCTGATGCTGGGGACAGAAAAGGCTGATGCTGGGAGGAGAGAGGCTGATGCTGGGATGAGAGAGGCTGATGCTGGGGACAGAGAGGCTGATGCTGGGGACAGAGAGGCTGATGCTGGGGACAGAGAGGCTGATGCTGCGGGTAGAGAGGCTGATGCTGCGGGCAGAGAGGCTGATGCTGGTGCAGCATGGGGGATGGAGCACGATGGGGGGTGCGCAGCATGGGGGATGGAGCACGTTTGGGAGTGCGCAGCATGGCGGATGGAGCACGTTTGGGAGTGCGCAGCATGGCGGATGGAGCACGTTTGGGAGTGCGCAGCATGGCGGATGGAGCACGTTTGGGAGTGCGCAGCATGGTGGATGGAGCACGTTTGGGAGTGCGCAGCATGGGGGATGCAGCACGATGGGGAGTGCGCAGTATGGCGGATGGAGCACGTTTGGGAGTGCGCAGCATGGCGGATGGACCACGTTTGGGAGTGCGAAGCATGGCGGATGGAGTACGTTTGGGAGTGCGCAGCATGGCGGATGGAGCACGTTTGGGAGTGCGCAGCATGGCGGATGGAGCACGTTTGGGAGTGCGCAGCATGGAGGATGGAGCACGTTTGGGAGTGCGCAGCATGGCGGATGGAGCACATTTGGGAGTGCGCAGCATGGCGGATGGAGCACGTTTGGGAGTGCGCAGCATGGGAGATGGAGCACGATGGGGTGTGCGCAGCATAGGGGATGGAGCATGATGGGGAGTGCGCTGCATGGGGGATGGAGCACGATGGGGAGTGCGGAGTATGGCGGATGGAGCACGTTTTGGAGTGCGCAGCATGGCGGATGGAGCACGTTTGGGAGTGCGCAGCATGGTGGATGGAGCACGTTTGGGAGTGCGCAGCATGGCGGATGGAGCACGTTTGGGAGTGCACAGCATGGGAGATGGAGCACGATGGGGGGGTGCGCAGCATAGGGGATGGAGCACGATGGGGAGTGTGCTGCATGGGGGATGGAGCACGATGGGGAGTGCGCTGCATGGGGGATGGAGCACGATGGGAAGTGCACACCTCCCCCCAACACACGCGCGCACACTGCACAACCCACCACACACACACACTGGGAACCACAAACAACTGCCCTACACAGACACCCACACACACAGACAACGCTGCACACACACAACACCCAACACACAAACACCGCGGCACACACAAATATACGCACATACCGCACAACACACACATTGCACAAAACATACCTCCCCCAAAACACACCACACACACACAAACCGCGCAACACACACACAACGCTACAGACACACAGCGCTCCACAAACAACGCAACACACATACAACACCGCTCTCACCCTCCGTCACACCCAGACAACACCCAGAACATGTACAGCCCCTACACAAACACTTGGTAACTACACACAACAACATCTATATATATATATATATATATATATATATATATATAACAAAAATCATACATGAACTACACAATACGTAAATTCTAGAATACCCGATGCGTAGAATCGGGCCACCTTCTAGTGAACAAATAAACAAGTTTAGCCACCATGAGGTGCTAAATGGATGCATTCTTCAGATAACACTACATATCACAGGTTACACTATACTTTACAGAAGAACACATTACAACACATTACAGTGCGCATAACATATACACACAATCTGCAAGATTATTCACATTACACTACACAACGCAATTGGTAGCTTCAGGGGCAGAAACACAACAACAATAGTCCACCACTTTTACAATAGTACACATATTGAAAAAAAATTATAGGATACTAGCTCTCAGATCCTGGGCTACTTTCTGTTATACAAGTCATCTAAGGCCTGTTTCACACGTCAGTGTAAAACACTGATGTGTAAAACACGCACATGTCCCTCTGTGTTCCATGATTCACGGCACACGTGGGTTGTCCATGTGCAATCCGTGATCCGTGATCCGTGATTGCATATAGACATTACTCACCTGCCTTCACTGCTGCTGTCCATGGTGCTGATCTCCTCGGGTCTCCAGTGTCCGCCCACCGCTCTCAGCAGCTACTTCCTGGTCGGGTTTTCCTGCTCTCATGAATATTTATGAGCCAGGCAGGAGCTGCCGAGAACAAAGGCTGCACAGCGAATCGCAGGCAAGGTAAGTTGAAAATATTTAATATTTAATATGTCCGTGATTTTCTGGTACATGTTTCACTGATCACACACGGATCACACCATAGTGTGGTCCGTGGGTCATCAGTGATGCCAGAAAAAAACTGACTTGTCTCCGTGCAGAATCACGGCCACGAGTGTACGCTGCACGGAGACAAGTTCAGTGAAAAATCACTGATGTGTGAGCAGACCCATTGATTATAATGGGTCTGCGTATGTCAGTGATTCTGGTATGCTTTAAAAAAAGCACAAACGTACCAGAATCACTGACGTGTGAAACAGGCCTTAGGCTGTGTTCACACATTGCATTTTTGTTGTGTCTTTCAGGGCAGATTTGTCACAAAACTGCAATGAAATCCTGATGCCAACAAAGTTAATGAGAATCCTGAAGTGTAGTGCACACACTGAAAATTTCCTCATTGTAGATTTGGTGCAGAAAAAAATCTGCAGCATGTCAATTCTTTCATCGGTTTTTCACCAATTGAGTTCAATTTGAAAAAAGGTAAATTTGTTGATGTGTTCAATACTTATTTGGCTATGGGGAAAAGGATGGTAACTAGAGATGAGTTCAGGTTCTGCTGGTGCAGTTGAACATTTTTAAAGTTTGGTTTGGGACCTGGACTTGACCTGAACTTCATGTGAAGTCTCTGAATGGCATTTTGGGTCTCCGCACACATGCAGTTATCCTTAACAAGAACACTTCCGGGGGAGGGTGGACAGGGTTTTTCCTTTTTATTTAATTTTTATTTGGTACACACTACATCCGATCACGCTCTTGTTACCCCCAGTGCGAGCTGTTCAATCACTGCAAGCGACTTGCACTGGGCCAACTACTGTACATACCCAGCACAGTGATGCTCGCGTGAGTAGTTTGTATGTGTAAAGCGCCCGAACTGCAAACCCAAACTTTGTTTTCTTGGAAAAGTTTGAGTTTGAACCGAACACCAAACTTCAAGTTCACGCATCTCTAATGGTAACTATTCGTCACTGCTGTTTTGTGGAACTATATCTATACAATTTATTAAGTGTTTCATGGCTTCTCTTCTTGCCTCTATTATTAAGCTATGGCATTCTCACAATATCCAGATTCACTACAAAATGGCTGCTGCAGGCTGTGAATAATTTTTTATACTGTTCACATCTTCACCTGTTATGGCACTTGGACCATATAGGGCCCTTACAATGTACATAGCTGCTGCAAAGACCCAGAACTTTACACGGTATGCATAATTATTAGGCAAGTTGTATTTTAGAGGATTTTTTTATTATTGATGAACAACTATGTTCTCAATCAACCCAAAAGACTCATAAATATCAAAGCTTAATATTTTTGGAAGTTGGAGTGGGGTTTTTTAGATTTGACTATCTTAGGAGGATATCTGTTTTTGTAGGTAACTATTACTGTGCAGAATTATTAGGCAACTTAATAAAAACCAAATATATTCCCATCTCACTTGTTTACTTTCACCAGTTAAACCAATATAACTGCACAAAATTTAGAAATAAACATTTGTGACATAAACAGCCTACCATCCATAGATTCTGGCAGTTGCTTGATCTGTTTATGATCAACATTGCATGCAGCAGCCACCACAGCCTCCCAGACACTGTTCTGAGAGGTGTACTGTTTTCCCTCCCTGTAGATCTTACATTTTATGAAGGACCACAGGTTCTCTATGGGGTTCAGATCAGGGAAATAAGTGGGCCATGTCATTATTTTTTCATTTTTTAGACCTTTACTGACCAGCCACACTGTGGAGTAGTTGGATGCATGTGATGGAGCATTGTCCTGCATGAAAATCATGTATTTCTTGAACGATTCTGACTTTTTCCTGTATCACTGCTTGACGAAGTTGTCTTCCAGAAACTGGCAGTAGGTCTGGGAGTTGAGCTTCACTCCATCCTCAACCCAAAAAGGTCCCACAAGTTCATCTTTGATGATACCATCCCATACCAGTACCCCACCTCCACTTTGCTGGCGTCTGAGTCGGCGTGGAGCTCTCTGCCTTTTACTGATCCAGCCTCTGGCCCATCTATCTGGCCCATTAAGAGTCACTCTCAATTCATCAGTCCATAAAACCTTTGAAAAATCAGTCGGAAGATATTTCTTGGCCCAGTCTTGACATTTTATCTTATGTTTCTTGTTCAAAGGTGGTCGTTTTTCAGCCTTCCTTACCTTGGCCATGTCCCTGAGTATGGCACACCTTGTGGTTTTTGATACTCCAGTAACATTGCAGCTCTGAAATATGGGCAAACTAGTGGCAAATGGCATCTTAGTAGCTTCATGCTTGATTTTCCTGAATTCATGGTCAGTTATTTTACGCCATTTTTGCCCAACATGCTTCTTGCGACCCTGTTAGCTATTTGCCATGAAACATTTGATTGTTCGGTGATCATGCATCAAAGGTTTGGCAATTTCAAGACTGCTGCATCCCTCTGCAAGACATCTCACAATTTTGGACTTTTCAGAACCCGTCAAATCTCTCTTCTGACCTATTTTGCCAAAGGAAAAGAAGTTGCCTAATAATTAAGCACACCTTATATAGGGTGTTGATGTCATTACACTACACCCCTCCTCATTACAGAGATGCACATCACCTGATTTATTAGATTGGTAGTTGGCTTGGAGTAGGAGAACATGTATAAAAGTTATCATGTGATCAAAATATTCATTTGCCTAATAATTCTGCACACAGTGGACAAGGTTTGTCAAAACAGTGCAGCATCTGTCCACAAGTTGTTTGTTATTGCACTATAGCCCAATTTAGTTCAATGGAGACAGTCAACAAAGCAAAACATAGGGATGAATGTGGCAATATTTGTAGAAAAAATAATCCATAGAAAAGCCCTTAGAGCAATCATCAACCCTTCTATTGAAAAGTGACTACACTTTACTCATGAATAGCACCCTATTAGGTGGTCTCTGTTTGACTCCTGCTGCTTTCTCTATTCAGATCAAAGTTCCTTTCTCTTCCAAGATGGCCACCACAGTGACATTGAGAGTATAGCAGTAAGTCTAAACCACACCTTCCATGCCTTTCTTAGCCAATAACACAAGAAAGGCAGTGAAGGCAAGGTTCAGACTTACCAATGAACTTCCCATGCAGGGATGGTGCTCATCTTGGAAGCAGGAGGAACAGAATCCTGATCTGAACGTAGGAGGCAGTAGAAGGTAAACAGAGAGCACCAAGTATGGTGACTATAGATGGGAAGTGCATAGATTAGTGACTTATCAATCAGAAGATTGAGGATCACTTTAAAGGGAACCTGTCAGGTCCAATATGCACCCAAAACCACAAGCATTTCTGGGTGCACATTGTTAATCCCTGCCTAACTGTCCCTGTATCTGGTAGCAGAGATAACGGGATCTTTAGAAAAGTATTTCTAAAGATCTTTTATCATATGCTAATAAGCGCGGGGACTACTCCCCTGGGCGTTAGTTCCCCTGGCTAGTCGGCTCCATTAGTACATCCCTGTGGGCATGCTAACATGCTAATGAATGTGCAGTGTCAGAGGATGATCTCACTCACCTTTCCGCTGCCATCGCCACCCGATGCTGGATTTCGGCTCAGTGCGCATGACCACGGACTTTCGGTCATGCGCACTACTTCAGTTTGAAGCCAGGACGCGTACACCCGTCTTCATAGTGCGCATGACCGGAACTCCGGGGTCATGCACACTGAGGGGAAATCCAGTGTTGGGCGGCGATGGCAGCGGAGAAGTGAGCATACAATATAAAATCTTTAGAAATACTTTTTCTAAAAATCTCTTTATCTATGCTAGTGTATACAGGGACAGTTAGGAAGGGATTAGCGATATGCACCCAGAACTGTTCGTTTATACCTTTCTATCTATACTAAGTTTACAAAACTGAAACATTTCCTAGAGATAAAACATTGCTCTATTTCAGTGTTCCCCAACTCCAGTCCTTATGTTACGGGGGGCTGTCTGATAATAACCTAAAGGAGTATCAGACAGTCAGGGTCCACCGTGCAAAGACTCTGCTGCAGACTATGGCAGAGTGCAATAACTCTGTTAACTCACAGAAGGATATAATAAGAAAGTAAAGCAATTCCTCCCTTACTTGGAGGGTGTGTGGAATGATCTCTGTTAATAATCACAGAGACAAAGGCAATGTGTGCGAAATGGCACCTACCTAGGTCCGCTCTTCTAGTGGTGCAAAAGAGACGAACAGCAGCGTAAGCCGCACAAAGCTCCTACCTGCGTTCGCTCCACTAGTGTGCGAGGACACGAACCACTAGATATGGCACCTGCCTAGGTCCGCTCTTCTAGTGGTGCAAAAGAGACGAACAGCAGCGTAAGCCGCACAAAGCTCCTACCTCTGTTCGCTCCCCTAGTGTGCGAGGATACGAACAACTGCTAGTCGCAGTATAAGGAACGTTACCCTAGCGGCAACGTCCACCTACGAGTCGAACCACAAGGCCCAGCCAGACCATGTGCCTCAGGCACCTGCCTATGTCCGCTCCCCTAAGAGGTAAGGATACGGACAGCAGCCGAAGCTGTAAGGTATAAGAACGCTACCCTGCCGGTAGCGCTCACCTAGTATAGACAGAGGAATGCCTAGAGGAATGCGCACAGAGCGTCTACTCTTATGCATGAACCAAGAGGACTGAGCGCCATGCGGCGTGTGTCAGGGTCTTATATAGACTCTGTGCCTCATCCAAGATGGAGGACACCAGAGCCAATCCACTGCCAGAATGACAGGAGTGACATCATGCTGGCCTATCACCGAGCAAGGCATCACAAGCACATGACCAGCGACCAATTGGCATAGAAGGTGTCAGAGACATGTGACCTCGTGTCAGCGATGATGTCACCCGCACATGTGCAATGGCTCCAAGATAGGACTTAGTCTCCGGCGCTCGCACATGTGCAGTAGCAAGAAATCTGGACTTAGTCTCCGGCGCTCGCACATGTGCAGTAGCAAGAAATCTGGACTTAGTCTCCAGCGCTCGCACATGTGCAGTAGCAAGAAATCTGGACTTAGTCTCCAGTGCTCGCAGCAACCGTAACAGTACCTCCCCCTCAAGGGCCCCCCTCCCGGCGACGCAGGTAATCGGCAACTAAGTCGGGAGCATGGACAGCCTCCTCAGGCTCCCAAGAGCGATGTTCCGGGCCGTAACCCTCCCAATCTATCAAGAAGAACCTGCGCCCTCTAACCATCTTAGAACCAACTATGGCTCGTACCTCATAGCTAGAGCGAGAGGAATCAGAGGCAGGAGAGTGCACTTCACGAGCGTGAGGTAAAATAGCCGGCTTTAGCAGTGAGACATGGAATTTGTCATGAATCCTAAGATGGACGGGTAACTTCAATTGGTAGACTACAGGATTTACCTGTCGAAGAACCTCATAAGGACCCAGGAAGCGAGGAGCAAATTTGACAGAGCTCACTCTAAGTCTCACGTGTTTTGCAGAGAGCCACACAAAGTCCCCTGGAGAAAAGACAGGAGCCGGGCGACGAAACCGATCGGACACCGTCTTCATACGGTCCTTAGCTGCTTGGATCGACTCTTGAGTCCGATCCCAAACCTCTCTGGCATTAGTTGCCCAGTCGGCCACAAGAGAAGGAGGTGCAGCAGCGGGAAACGGTACCGGTACCCTAGGGTGTTGCCCATTATTGAGTACAAACGGTGTCTGCCCAGTGGCCTCAGCCAGCGAATTGTTAAGGGCAAATTCTGCCCAGAGTAGGAGGGAGGACCAGTTATCGTGGTTCTCAGCAACAAAGTGTCGAAGGTATATAATCATAGATTGATTGGTACGCTCAACCAAACCATTGGTCTCCGGATGGTATGCCGAAGAGAGATTCAACTCAATTTGCAGAAGGCTACAAAGATCTCGCCAGAAACGGGAAGTAAATTGCGGGCCTCTATCACAAATGATACGATCTGGCATCCCGTGAAGCCTAAAGACATGCTTGAGGAATAGTTTGGCTAGTTTGGCTAGTACCCTGGAAGATGGGATTCTCGATAACGGTACGAGATGAACCATCCGGGAGAAATGGTCCGTAATGACCCACACAAATCTATGTCCCTGTGAACATGGAAGATCACCCACAAAGTCCATGCCTACCACCTCCCATGGTCTATCTGGCACTGGTAAAGGATGCAAGAGCCCAGCCGGTCTCTGCCGTGATGGACGGTTGCGAGCACACGAGTAGCAGGAACCGACATATCTCTTGACGTGGCTGGCTAAGTGGGGCCACCAATACCACCTCTCCAGTAACTCTCGTGTCCACCTAATACCAAAATGCCCACCCACCTTTGAGGTGTGGGCCCATGACAGTATATCATTCTGTCGATCAGGCGGAACAAAGGTCTTGCCCGGTGGGATTTGGTCTAACGTCACAGGGGAGAGCGTATGAAAAACCCTGGAGGGAAGGATAAGATGAGGTTCGTCAATCTCTTCCTGGGTAGAAAGCATAGAGCGAGACAGGGCGTCTGCCTTGTTATTCTTACTCCCAGACAGATAGTTGATGGAGAAGTGAAAGCGGGAGAAAAACAAGGACCAGCGGGCTTGGCGAGGATTCAGACGCTGAGCGGTTTGTAAGTACGTCAGATTCTTATGGTCTGTATAGACCTGGAAAGGATGTTTCGCTCCTTCCAGCAAGTGACGCCACTCCTCCAAGGCTAATCTCAAGGCGAGCAGTTCCCTATCCCCAATGGTATAGTTTCTTTCTGCCGGTGAAAAGGTTTTCGCAAAGAAGAAACATGGCCTTTTTCTACCTGCACCGTTCTTTTGATACAAGACCGCACCAGCACCCCCTGAAGAGGCATCAACCTCTAAGAGGAAGGGCTTACTCTCATCGGGTCTTTGAAGAACGGGAGCAGTTGAAAAGTGTCTTTTTACTGCCTCAAAAGCCTGAGATGTCTCAGTAGACCAGGCTTTGGGATTAGCACCTTTCTTAGTCAAGGCCACCAAAGGGGCCACCAAAGTAGAAAAATGGGGTATGAACTGCCTGTAATAATTTATGAATCCTAAGAAGCGTTGCACCGCCTTCAAGGAATGAGGTTCAGACCATTGCAGGACAGCAGAGAGCTTCGCAGGATCCATAGCCAGGCCCTCTTGTGAGATAATGTAACCCAAAAAAGGCAATGAGGACTGCTCGAATACACATTTCTCGAGTTTAGCAAACAATGAGTGCTCCCTTAAACGGGAAAGGACACGAACGACATCCTGACGATGAGTCTCCAGATCAGGAGAAAAAATCAGGATGTCGTCCAGATACACCACTACTGAGGATAACAGTAAATCCCTGAACACATCGTTTACGAAGTCCTGAAATACTGCGGGTGCATTACATAACCCAAAAGGCATGACGAGGTATTCATAGTGACCGTCTCGGGTGTTAAAAGCGGTCTTCCATTCGTCACCCTTTCGAATTCGTACCAAGTTATACGCACCCCGCAGATCCAACTTCGTAAAAACTTGAGCTCCTCTCAGTCTGTCAAAGAGCTCCGAAATTAAAGGTAATGGGTATTTGTTCTTTATTGTGATTGCGTTGAGACCCCTGTAATCTATGCAGGGACGCAAATCACCTTCTTTCTTCCGAACAAAGAAAAACCCAGCTCCCGCGGGAGAGACAGACTTACGAATGAACCCCTTCTCTAAACTCTCTCTTACATAGGTCGACATGGCCTCCGACTCAGGTATCGACAGGGGGTAAAACCTGCCTTTAGGTGGAACCGAACCTGGGATAAGGTCTATGGCACAGTCATACGGCCTATGGGGTGGAAGAACCTCAGCACCCTGTTTGGAGAACACGTCAGCGAAATCCAGATAGGGTGTAGGTATGGGAGAGAGATCAGTAGATGCAACCGCAATGATCTTAGGTGGTAAGGGAAGACATCGGGACTGACATTTCAAACCCCAACTAATAATGCTGTCAGACTCCCAGTCAATGTGAGGAGCATGAGTCCGAAGCCATGGGAGACCCAGAAGGACGTCGTCTATACCCTCAGGCAAAACAAGAAAAGAAATCTCCTCTATGTGACCCTGAGACAGGGAAAGGCGCAAGGGAACTGTCCTCAATGTAATGGAGTCAGACAACATAGTTCCATTAACAACACGGACAGGAATAGGCGCCTCTAACATGATAGAGGGAATATTGTGTCCCTTTACAAATCCTGAGGACACAAAAGTCCCGTCAGCTCCGGAATCCACAAAAGCCATAATAGGCCATGTATTCTCAGATAACGAGAGCTGACCTGGGATACAACACTTAGAGGGTGCAGAAGACGTCTCTAGTACCCCCCTCTAATGGTTACTAGGCCAGGGAGTTTCCCTGACGACTAGGACACTTGTTGGCATAGTGCCCAGCCTGACGACATACGTAACATATAGGAGGACCAGACTTGCGTAGTCTGGAAGACGTATGACCTAGCTCCATAGGAGTGGGAGATGTTTCAGATGCTGAGGAAGATGGTAGTGGACCCTCAACAACTGGAATAGCCCGATGCTTAGGGCGAGAGGAAGAGACCTCGAGTCTACGTTCCTTATGGCGTACATCGATCCTCGTTGCTACTGTGATCAAGTCCTCCAGAGAAGCAGGGACCTCACGAGTAGCAAGAGCATCCTTGACATAGCCTGCCAACCCTCTCCAGAAGATAGGAATCAACACCTTCTCTGGCCAATCTAGTTCTGCCACCAGAGTTCTAAAAGCAATGGCATAAGAACTAGTGGATAACGAACCCTGAGATAGATCTAACAGTCTCAGGGCCGCATCATGGGTAACCTGCGGACCCATGAATACCGCCTTAAGAGCATCAAGAAAGTCTTGATGTCTCAGAGTAACCACATCAGAGCGCTCCCATAGGGGAGTCGCCCATTCTAAGGCTTTGTCCTGAAGTAAGGAGATGATAAAGCCTACTCTGGACCTCTCCGTAGAGAAGCGAGAAGAGTTGACCTCTAGGTGTATCTGACACTGACTAATGAAACCACGACATGATCTGGCATCGCCAGAATATCTGTTTGGCAGAGCAAGTCGAGGATCATGTGCAGATGTCACCATGGTCTGAGGTTTATCCTCTATACTCTTGAGCCGTGACTCAAGTACTTGTATGTAACGGTGTAACTGCTGATATTCTGCCATAAGTGCCAGACCCTGGGCTCAGTCCTAATGTTACGGGGGGCTGTCTGATAATAACCTAAAGGAGTATCAGACAGCCAGGGTCCACCGTGCAAAGACTCTGCTGCAGACTATGGCAGAGTGCAATAACTCTGTTAACTCACAGAAGGATATAATAAGAAAGTAAAGCAATTCCTCCCTTACTTGGAGGGTGTGTGGAATGATCTCTGTTAATAATCACAGAGACAAAGGCAATGTGTGCGAAATGGCACCTACCTAGGTCCGCTCTTCTAGTGGTGCAAAAGAGACGAACAGCAGCGTAAGCCGCACAAAGCTCCTACCTGCGTTCGCTCCACTAGTGTGCGAGGACACGAACCACTAGATATGGCACCTGCCTAGGTCCGCTCTTCTAGTGGTGCAAAAGAGACGAACAGCAGCGTAAGCCGCACAAAGCTCCTACCTCTGTTCGCTCCCCTAGTGTGCGAGGATACGAACAACTGCTAGTCGCAGTATAAGGAACGTTACCCTAGCGGCAACGTCCACCTACGAGTCGAACCACAAGGCCCAGCCAGACCATGTGCCTCAGGCACCTGCCTATGTCCGCTCCCCTAAGAGGTAAGGATACGGACAGCAGCCGAAGCTGTAAGGTATAAGAACGCTACCCTGCCGGTAGCGCTCACCTAGTATAGACAGAGGAATGCCTAGAGGAACGCGCACAGAGCGTCTACTCTTATGCATGAACCAAGAGGACTGAGCGCCATGCGGCGTGTGTCAGGGTCTTATATAGACTCTGTGCCTCATCCAAGATGGAGGACACCAGAGCCAATCCACTGCCAGAACGACAGGAGTGACATCATGCTGGCCTATCACCGAGCAAGGCATCACAAGCACATGACCAGCGACCAATTGGCATAGAAGGTGTCAGAGACATGTGACCTCGTGTCAGCAATGATGTCACCCGCACATGTGCAATGGCTCCAAGATAGGACTTAGTCTCCGGCGCTCGCACATGTGCAGTAGCAAGAAATCTGGACTTAGTCTCCGGCGCTCGCACATGTGCAGTAGCAAGAAATCTGGACTTAGTCTCCAGCGCTCGCACATGTGCAGTAGCAAGAAATCTGGACTTAGTCTCCAGTGCTCGCAGCAACCGTAACACCTTAAGAGCTACCAACAGATCATGTTTTCAGGACTTCCTTAGTATTGCACAGGTAATGGAATTATCTCCTTAGCAATACTAAAGCCTGCTTTACACGCTGCAATTTATTGTGTGATCGCATTTCCGATCGCACCCGCCCCCATCGTTTGTGCGGCACGGGCAATTTCTTGCCCGTGTCGCACAAAGTCGGTAACCCCCGTCACACGTACTTACCTGCCGAAAGACCTCGCTGTGGACGGCGAACATCCTCTTCCTGAAGGGGGAGGGACGTTCGGCGTCACAGCGACGTCACACAGCGGCCGCCCAATAGAAGCGGAGGGGCGGAGATGAGCGGGACGTAAACATCCCGCCCACCTCCATCCTTCCGCATTGCCGGAGAGATGAAGGTAAGCTGTGTTCATCGTTCCCGGGGTGTCACACAGAGCGATGTGTGCTGCCTAGGGAACAATGAACAACCGGACGTTCGATTTTTAGAAAATGAGCGACGTGTCAACGAGCAATGATAAGGGGAGTATTTTTGCTCCTTCACAGTCTCTCATAGCTGTTACACGCTACGATATGTCAAATGATGCCGGATGTGCGTCACTAAGGACGTGACCCCCGACGACATATCGTATGATATATCGTAGCGTGTAAAGCCCGCTTAAGTTCTTAAAACATGATCTGTTGGTGGTTCTTGAGGACTGGAGCTAGGGAACACTGATGTATAGTATAGTGCTAAGCATATACACCTTTTTACATAATAGGGAAAAGAGGAACGGCAAGCTTTTAAAGTGCAAAAATGTGACAGGTTTTTATTATGACAGGTGACAATTTATTACAAGGTTAAAAACGCTTAAGAACAGAGACCATAATTAAAAATAACAATGTCCTGTTTCCCCCCATATCCCAACACACATGTATATATCTGTAAACATAGACATGGAAAAAATGGTGGCTTATATCGGGGCACAAAAACCAAATTAAAACATATACAATTCAGTGTTAAAGCCAAATTACGCTGGTAGATGTTACAAAAGTGCCCAGATGAATGGTTAGGGGGATCATCACACTGGATGAGGAGGGGGACATGGAGCCAAAGATGACCGGCTCTAGATGGTAACCATTAAGGTCTCAAGGCAACCCTCAAACCAGCCCAACGCACGTTTCAATGACGATTTTCTTATCTTCTTCAGGGGAAAAGGAGCTGTAATGTATGCCCACCAAATGCCGGTTTAAAAATGCGCGTCGATGTAAGCAGGGAATCCCCGGAAGTGACGTATCGGCGCATGCGCAGACCGCCGCCGTCGAGCCTAAGCGTCACTGCGCCATCACGCCAATTAGCGCATGCGCGGGAGCGGAAACGCGTCACCATGGCTCCCGCGCATGCGCGTGGTGTATAGACGGCAGCAATGACACAGGGCAAGGCAGGACGGACCCCGCACGCGCACAGAAACAGCCGGGGATAAGTGTACCATATTGCTGTAGCAGCGGCAAAAAAGTCAATACAGGAAAGATCTGTGTATCCACAAGGGGAGCTGAAGTAGGGGGCTTCCGTGTATATATAGGAATATCTTTCTCGTTCTTCCCTCCTACACCGCTGCATAAATTGTGAAGAGAGATCACTGTTTATCCTGAAAACAAAAACAGGCAATATTATTTATGGGCCAATGAAGACGTAAAAAGGGAGGATGCATACATATAAGTAAAAACAAGGAACGAAAGGAAAGGAGACATAAGATCAGCACAGAGGAGCAAAAAATTGCCAATATTAACTTTTTGCATATACTTTATTATTCATTAGGGAGTGATCCAAAAAGAACCCAAAGGCGCTATATCTTTCCAATCTAAAGAAAGGATGAGTAACTGATTGACTCATTTAGTCCCTTTGGGGCCAATGTGTCCAGAACTGAGATCCATTTCACCTCACATTGTGCCAGGCGTTTTTTAAGGTCACCACCCCTGATACCCCCATCTATGGCATCAATGCCCCTCACTTTCAACTGAGAGGGGTCGCAGGAGTGGTGTGACCTAAAATGCCTGGGTAAAGTTTTCAAAAGAGTAACATCCATTGCCGAGCCAGCCGCAGAGATGTCCCTCACATGTTCCCTGACCCTGATACGCAGCTCCCGTGAGGTGAGGCCGACATAGGTCAGAGGGCATGTACAGGTCGCGAAGTACACCAAGTGCGTAGTACTACACGTGATGTACTGCTTGATGGTAAATGTATTTCGGCCATCAGAAGAGGAGAAAGATGTGCTGCGGATTATATTACTGCATGCCACACAGTGGCCGCAAGGATAGTAGCCACGTAATGGAATTCTAGGGCCAAAAAAGTTTGATTTGGGAGGAGCATAATGGCTCCTCACCAGATGGTCCTTTAAGTTTTTGGCCCTCCTCGGGGTCATCAAGGGGTTCTTAGGAAGTGTCTCAGCCAGGACCGGATCAGTTAGCAGCACGGACCAGTGTTTTTTCATATTATCACGCATAGTGATCCATTCCTGGCTGAACGTTCCAATGAACCTCACCACAGAATCTGACTTATTGGAATCTTTTGGGGCATATTTTAGTAGTTGCACACGATGAGTTTTTTTGGCCCTATTATAGCCTCGTTGTACGCTTCTCTTGCTGTATCCTCTGTCAAGGAAGCGGTCCCGAAGGTCTGCTGCCTGTGCCTCGAAGGAGGCATCTGAGGAGCAGATGCGCCTCATCCTTACAGCTCCTCTGTGCTGATCTTATGTCTCCTTTCCTTTCATTCCTTGTTTTTACTTATATGTATGCATCCTCCCTTTTTACGTCTTCATTGGCCCATCAATAATATTGCCTGTTTTTGTTTTCAGGATAAACAGTGATCTCTCTTCACAATTTATGCAGCGGTGTAGGAGGGAAGAACGAGAAAGATATTCCTATATATACATGGAAGCCCCCTACTTCAGCTCCCCTTGTGGATACACAGATCTTTCCTGTATTGACTTTTTTGCCGCTGCTGCAGCCATATGGTACACTTATCCCCGGCTGTTTCTGTGCGGGGTCCGTCCTGCCTTGCCCTGTGTCATTGCTGCCATCTATACGCCACGCGCGGGAGCCATGGTGACGCGTCCCCGCTCCCGCACATGCGCTAATTGGCGTGACGACGCAGTGACGCTTGGGCTCGGCGGCGGCGGTCTGCGCATGCGCCGATACGTCACTTCCGGGGATTCCCTGCTTACATCGGCGCGCATTTATAAACCGGCATTTGGTGGGCATACATTACAGCACCTTTTCCCCTGAAGAAGATAAGAAAATCGTCATTGAAACGTACGTTGGGCTGGTTTGAGGGTTGCCTTGAAAGCTAAAAGGTTACCATCTAGAGCCGGTCATCTTTGGCTCCATGTCCCCCTTCTCATCCAGTGTGATGATCCCCCTAACCATTTATCTGGGCACTTTTGTAACATCTACCAGCGTAATTTGGCTTTAACACTGAATTGTATATGTGTTAATTTGGTTTTTGTGCCCCGATATAAGCACCATATTTTCCAGGTCTATGTTTACAGATATATACATGTGTGTTGGGATATGGGGGGAAACAGGACATTGTTATTTTTAATTATGGTCTCTGTTCTTAAGCGTTTTTAACCTTGTAATGAATTGTCACCTGTCATAATAAAAACCTGTCACATTTTTGCACTTTAAAAGCTTGCCGTTCCTCTTTTCCCTAATATGTATATAAGCTTGTGCAGCAGGTGGGCCATTAAATTTAATTGGACCCCCTGCATTAATTGTCTGGTTTTGTGGAGTTTCTCTCTAACTTGTTTATTTACTGTATTTTTCACAGATCTTCCCTCCTCAACCGACATGAATTTCAGAGCCAGGGACAATAACTGGCTCTCTCAAATTGACGGAGTATTGATGACTAATGATGATGCAGGCAGGGGAGATGCTGACATCTGCTCAGACGATGCAATGATTACCAAATATAGGGAGTTATCCAAAAAGCGCACTAAATTATGGTGGAACCGGTCCTTCTTGGGTAAATACCTTGAAAAAGGTCTGGTTCCGCGGGGGCTCAGGATCCAAGTATTTCCCTCCTTTGCCCTAGAAGAGGAGAATTTTAAAACCAGATGGGAGGAGCTAGCCCAGGAATGCTCTAAGGGCTTTCTCACTTTGTTAAGTGAACACAATTCCGTCACCCTCACTATGATTGAGGCGGAACTCGAGTCCTTGGAAAAAACAATAAATGAGAAATGCACACCAGGAGTCATCGCCCGGTTTAAAATTGAGATGGAACAGGAACTGGAGAAGTGGGAGAAGGAGATTAAAGCATACAAACTCAAAAAACTCAATAGGGACATAACAGATTACTCCACGAAAAAGGCCTATAGGTGGAAAGCTGAAAACATCAGGGGGCGCAATTATGTATGCTCCGGCAAAAACCAACGCCAGAGATCTACATCTCTAGTGTCCCATACATCCACTGACGGGTCCTCCTCTGGAGCATCGGAGAGTGCGTTTTCCGCTGCCGAAACTGTCGGAGCCAGGGTCAAGCAAAGAAATCGTCAGCCCGGACTATATGGAAAGACCAAGAAAACCGACAAGAAGTTGCAGGTAATAAATTTATCGGCACGCACTCTCTCTGATGCTCAGGTGGAGGTACTGTCACGAGGTTTGACCTTTTCCCCCTCCAATTCATTTCATCTCTTCACAGCTTTGAAAGATGTCAATTTGTTTGCCCGCAAACTAATTTTAAAAAAACTCTTTCACAAGCGGGACCACACCTCAACGAGTCAAGTGGAAAGAGACACCAGTAAAAACTTAGAAGCTCTCCACCAGGAGCAAGAACATACTTCTGCAGGTGCGTTTCCTCAGTCCCTTATGCCAAGATCCACAAAGTTCCCCCCCTTGTCTTTGAGTCCAGCCGTTGAAATTTTCACAAGACTGGTTAGTGAAGATTTTAGAAAGATCCCTACTAAACGGAGGGGTGACAATTTGACACACACTCAGCGGACGGCCCTCATGGAATTACAGAACTATGAGGATATAGTCATCAAGCCTGCAGACAAGGGGGGGAACATTGTGGTTCTTTCTCATGAGAAGTATGAACGAGAAGTTCTAAGGCAGCTGCGTGACAAAGGAACATACAGCAGACTCCCGAGCAGCCCCTTGGCTGGATTCTCCAGGGACCTCACTGTGATTCTGACACGGGCTCATGAGGAGGGAATCATTACCAAAAAAATGCTGGAAGGTTTGTGCAAAAAATACCCTAAAACGCCCACATTTTACGTCCTACCTAAGATCCATAAAGATGCTGTCAACCCGCCTGGGCGTCCCATCGTGTCCGGCATAGAGGGTTTGTGTGAGCCTATATGTCGATTTATAGACTATTATTTAAAACCTATAGTAGAGACACTACCCTCCTATGTTCGTGACACGCCGGACGTCCTGGGGCACGTTGACGGCATCTTTATGGAGGACGATATGCTAATTGTTACAGCGGACGTCGAGGGTCTGTACTCCTGTATAGCCCATGAGGATGGGCTCAGGGCGGTGCGCTTCTTCCTTGAAGTGTCCGGTCAGGGTGGCGCTATGGGCGATTTGATCCTAGAGTTGCTCCGTTTCGCCCTGTCACACAATTATTTTGTTTTCAAAGATATTTTCTATTTACAGCGGCGCGGCACTGCCATGGGCACGGCCTGTGCGCCTTCATATGCCGGCCTCTTCCTAGGGTGCTGGGAGAGGCTGATATTTGGTGATGGGGGCGTGGAGGCTTGCGCCCATGTGCAGTGTTGGCTAAGATATATAGACGACATTCTTTTTGTGTGGCAGGGCCCAGCGGAGCAACTTGAGCAATTTATGTGGCAACTTAATTCCAATAAGTTTAATATTAAATTGACCTATAAAAGTAGCAACCATGAGATTGACTTCTTGGATGTCAAGATCCAAATTGACGATAAGAGGTCAGTCCAGACGGACGTATACCATAAACATACGTCCGTTAACGTGTTGCTACATGCCACATCCGCCCATAATCCACCTGTTATACGTGCCATCCCGACGGGGCAATTTTTAAGGATGAGGCGCATCTGCTCCTCAGATGCCTCCTTCGAGGCACAGGCAGCAGACCTTCGGGACCGCTTCCTCGACAGAGGATACAGCAAGAGAAGCGTACAACGAGGCTATAATAGGGCCAAAAAAACTCCTCGTGTGCAATTACTAAAATATGCCCCAAAAGATTCCAATAAGTCAGATTCTGTGGTGAGGTTCATTGGAATGTTCAGCCAGGAATGGACCAATATGCGTGATATTATGAAAAAACACTGGTCCGTGCTGCTAACTGATCCGGTCCTGGCTGAGACACTTCCTAAGAACCCCTTGATGACCCCGAGGAGGGCCAAAAACTTAAAGGACCATCTGGTGAGGAGCCATTATGCTCCTCCCAAATCAAACTTTTTTGGCCCTAGAATTCCATTACGTGGCTCCTATCCTTGCGGCCACTGTGTGGCATGCAGTAATATAATCCACAGCACATCTTTCTCCTCTTCTGATGGCCGAAATACATTTACCATCAAGCAGTACATCACGTGTAGTACTACGCACGTGGTGTACTTCGCGACCTGTACATGCCCTCTGACCTATGTCGGCCTCACCTCACGGGAGCTGCGTATCAGGGTCAGGGAACATGTGAGGGGCATCTCTGCGGCTGGCTCGGCAATGGATGTTACTCTTTTGAAAACTTTACCCAGGCATTTTAGGTCACACCACTCCTGCGACCCCTCTCAGTTGAAAGTGAGGGGCATTGATGCCATAGATGGGGGTATCAGGGGTGGTGACCTTAAAAAACGCCTGGCACAATGTGAGGCGAAATGGATCTCAGTTCTGGACACATTGGCCCCAAAGGGACTAAATGAGTCAATCAGTTACTCATCCTTTCTTTAGATTGGAAAGATATAGCGCCTTTGGGTTCTTTTTGGATCACTCCCTAATGAATAATAAAGTATATCCAAAAAGTTAATATTGGCAATTTTTTGCTCCTCTGTGCTGATCTTATGTCTCCTTTCCTTTCATTCCTTGTTTTTACTTATATGTATGCATCCTCCCTTTTTACGTCTTCATTGGCCCATCAATAATATTGCCTGTTTTTGTTTTCAGGATAAACAGTGATCTCTCTTCACAATTTATGCAGCGGTGTAGGAGGGAAGAACGAGAAAGATATTCCTATATATACACGGAAGCCCCCTACTTCAGCTCCCCTTGTGGATACACAGATCTTTCCTGTATTGACTTTTTGCCGCTGCTGCAGCAATATGGTACACTTATCCCCGGCTGTTTCTGTGCGCGTGCGGGGTCCGTCCTGCCTTGCCCTGTGTCATTGCTGCCGTCTATACACCACGCGCATGCGCGGGAGCCATGGTGACGTGTCCCCGCTCCAGCGCATGCGCTAATTGGCGTGACGGCGCAGTGACGCTTGGGCTCGGTGGCGGCGGTCTGCGCATGTGCCGATACGTCACTTCCGGGGATTCCCTGCTTACATCGGCGTGCATTTATAAACCGGCATTTGGTGGGCATACATTACAGCTCCTTTTCCCCTGAAGAAGATAAGAAAATCGTCATTGAAACGTACGTTGGGCTGGTTTGAGGGTTGCCTTGAGACCTTAATGGTTACCATCTAGAGCCGGTCATCTTTGGCTCCATGTCCCCCTCCTCATCCAGTGTGATGATCCCCCTAACCATTTATCTGGGCACTTTTGTAACATCTACCAGCGTAATTTGGCTTTAACACTGAATTGTTTATGTGTTAATTTGGTTTTTGTGCCCCGATATAAGCTACCATATTTTCCATGTCTATGTTTACAGATATATACATGTGTTGGGATATGGGGGGAAACAGGACATTGTTATTTTTAATTATGGTCTCTGTTCTTAAGCGTTTTTAACCTTGTAATGAATTGTCACCTGTCATAATAAAAACCTGTCACATTTTTGCACTTTAAAAGCTTGCCGTTCCTCTTTTCCCTAATATGTATATAAGCTTGTGCAGCAGGTGGGCCATTAAATTTAATTGGACCCCCTGCATTAATTGTCTGGTTTTGTGGAGTTTCTCTCTAACCTTTTTACATAACCTGCAGAAAAGTTATTATAGTATCATATTCGTTAGGCCTAAGCCACACAGCGAGAAAATCGATGCGAGTGGAGTGCGATAAAACATCGCATTCCACTCGGACCAATATTAGCTTGTGTGTCAGTGCACATGAGCGATTTTTTTCTCAGCCCTAATCGGACCGAGAAAACAATCGCAGCATTGTACGATTGTAATGCGAGACTCTTTTCTCTCGCACCCATTCAAGTGAATGGGGAGAGAGAAAAATCGCACTGCACTCACGGTGCACACTGGTGTACCGCGCGTGCAGAGCGAGAATCGCAATAGCTGGCTACGGAGAAGAGAGGGAGAGAAAGCCCTCCCCTCCCCTCATCAGAGCCGGCCCGCCCCTCCTAAGCGCCGGCCCGCCCCCCGCAGCTGAGGTCCGCTCGCACAGTCGGACCTCAGTCACATGGATACTAGCTGCCAGCGCGAGCCGAGTGTCATGCGACCATCACACTAGTGCCCCGTGTAGCCCCGGCCTAAGGCAGATGTTTTTGTATGTTATATAGATCCACCAAAAGATCACCAAAATCACGTTGAGGTTGCCGAATCATTTCCGTTATCTTTTGTTTACATAACAATGATAGACCTCTGGATGTGCGTATGACATAGTACTGAAATGTCCTTGGCTGTGTCTCTGCAGAACAAGTGAAACCATTTATTTGTGGTTCTCAATAATATAAGTGAAAATTCAAGACTTGTCAACAGACTGAACTGCTGACTCATTCATCACTTCTTGCCAATCAGAATTCCCATCAGAAAAAGCACCATGCCCCCACACAGATGTTACACATACAACTCCTATATTATCAAACTGTTCCAACTGGTCAGTAAACAGGTGGTGAAAAAGCAAAATAAGATGGTAACCTGAGAAATCCTCCCACGTCTTTCCTGTCAGACCTTACTTTTCAGACTAAGTCCACTGTGAGCGGTGGTCTTTTTTTAATAATTAAAATAACATTTTGGAGGAGGATCTGAATTAATCCCCACGCTTTCATGATGATTCTCAAAAAAATACTAACCACAGGAAGTTTTATTAAAACATTAAAAATGATTCAATAACAACCAAGAGCATGACACAAGAAGGTACGCAACGGGTCCAGCCTTATTCATCCCAAAAATAGATGAGCTGATGTAGGGAAGGAAAGGGCAGAATTTCTTCGGCAAGTCATAACCTCGGCGTTCAGTCATTAGAATAATATTAGTGTAACACATTTCTATCTGTCAGATTTTTTTTATACTTAAAATCCTATTTCTATGTATTCCATAAAAAAAGAGGAGAAAAACATTAATTACAAATGAGTGCTTCTAAAGTGTTGAATGGCATATGTGCACGGCAGAGATCCAATGTGACTCTCGGATTATTGCCATGGAATTGCAGTTTGAGCTGTTTTCGGTCACATACTGATTGCAGGAACAGTTACTCCAATTTACTTGATTCTGGGATTCAATCAGCGCGGATGAGGACTCAGAAATGCAAAGACAGGTGATTTCCCAAACAAGCAAAAGGGAGGTATCCAGCACTCATGCAGTACAAATCCAAAAAAGAAGATTAAAAACATCACGTTTATTTAGTAGTTTTTTAAAAATGGAAAAAAATCCACGACCTAGGCAGTAGACATGGTCATGATCGTGCTCGAAACAGGTAGACTATATCTACTGCCAGGTCGTGGATTTTTTTTTCCATTTTAAAAAACTACTAAATAAATGTGATGTCTTTAATCTACTTTTTTGGATTCCTACTGCCATGAGTGCTGGATACCTCCCTTTTGCCTGTTTGGTATTCACTCATATCAAGTCAGTTAGCCGGACTGGGCTTTCTGTGCATCGCCTGTACAAGACCTTCTAGGAGTGGTGAGCTGATTAAATGTTTGAACTTTCTTGCTTCTCTACAGGTGATTTCCCAAACTCTCCAAAGAAAATCTGCAACATACATTTATTCAAAGGGAATCTGTCAGCAGGTTCTTGCTATGTAAGCTAAAGCCAGCCTACTGCAAAGGTTAACACAGGTAGTTCAGGCATGCCTGTTTTGTCACAGTCAGATCTTTTGTTTATTTGTTGTTTGTTTAAGCAGCAGGACCCTTATCATTACAGGACTAGAAAGTTACATGCATGGCAGTCCAACACACCCCCTTCTGTGATTCACACCTCACTGTCAATTTACAATCTCTACTGAGAAACTGGGGTAGGCAGACAGCCCCATGGACACTAATATACATGATTAAATCTAAAAATTCTGATTGTGCCAGAAGGGCTGCACCCAACAATCTAAGTGATACATCATTGGATTCAGGGTCTCTATACTTACATCATGCTGCTCTCAGATGAGGTAGCAAAAGCTTGCTGACAGCTAATACCAGAAGTCATACCTGCATGTAAGCTAAAGACACTCCATATATCCACCAATCTTAGTCATACACCTCAACAAGCAGTAGAGGTCAGGTAACTTATGGAAGAGATGTCTTAGTTTTCGGCCTTATTAAAGAATGTACGTCAGGAACTCCAATGGTGTGAACAAGGTGCAAGACTCAAAAACATCTAACTATACAATAAGGTAAAGATTTGCACACTAGTCACAATGTATGGTGAAATAATGAAAAGCAGAACTGCTATCGGAATACTAGAATGAATAATACAATGAACTATCTGAAAAGTTGAAAAAACTTGAAAATGGAATATGCATAACTGCTATGAATAATAGGAATACAAGAGATGTTTAGCCATTGTATTGATTAATGCAAAAGAGCCCCAAAACCATGCCAAGGTAATCTCTATTTTTAGGGTCCCTAACTTATGTGTAACCTCACCTGCAGTTCAAAAACTTGCTCTGTATGGGAAGCAAAAGACCAAGCTATATATGTGACGTGAAACAAATGGCTATGGGTGTGGCAGGGTTCTAAGACAGAAAGTGCATACTAATTAAAGAATGCACGTCTGGAACTCCAATGGTGTGAACATGGTGCAAGACTCAAAAACATATAACTATACAATAAGGTAAAGAGTTGCAAACTAGTCACAATGTATGGGGAAATAATGAAAAGCAGAACTGCTATGGAAATACTAGAATGAATAATACAATGAACTATCTAAAAATTTGAAAAAACTTGAAAATGAAATATGCATAACTGCTATGAATTTTAGGAATATAAGAGATGTTTAGCCATTGTATTGATCAATGCAAAAGAGCCCCAAAAACACTCCAAGGTAATCTCATTCTAGTATTCCCATAACAGTTCTGCTTTTCATTATTTCCCCATACATTGTGACTAGTGTGCAACTATTTACCTTATTGCTTAGTTTTCGGCTTGGCGGAGAACATAATAGGGCAGCACTCAAGCAGGGAGAAGATACCTGGGGTGAATATAACTTGGTTTCTTTTTTCAGGACAGGTCCGCTCTGTAATTTTTTTGTTTACAGTTTGTAAATCCTCTGTAAAAGATTTGTCCATTTTGGACAGTTCTTTTTTTGTGAGGGGTTAACTGATGATAACTGGTAGAACCCATGGATCAAATGTAACTTGTGGAAGGAACCACCAAATAGTATTTAGTGTTCAATGAAATTACAGGACTGTCCATGTCATACACTGATATGGTGGATCCTCCAGAGAGACACCCTTGCCTTATACAGTATATTTAAACCAATAAATGATGTTTATAGCTGATTATACACTTCAGTTGAAAAAATAATCCTCTTGAAACTTGAATCCCTAGTATATCCGTTATGGTAATCATACACTTCTGCAGTCAATTTTTTTCTGCACCAATACATTTATAATGAAAATGAAGAAACTTCCGGACACATTTTGTCCTTAAAAGGGTTTTCTGGGCCATGTATAAAACAATAGTCAGGTATAATTAACACTCAATAACCTTAGAAATACTAGTAAGTGGCCATAAACCTGTATACCTAACTACAACCAAAGAAAACAAGAAGAAAGCATAAGGCCTAAAATGTTATTTTTATTGAATATAAGGTAACACATAAACATTATTTTAATAAAAATGTAGAAACATAAAAATACAGGATGCAGAGGATAGTAAATTGTCTCCTGAGGAAGTACCTATGAAACGTGTGTTGGGGCAGCGTGGACGAACGTCTGTGCTGATCTCTACTCAGTGCGAATTTTCTCTAATTTTGACTAAAGGGGGCTTTACACGCCAAGACATCGCTAATGCAAACTCGTTGGGGACAAATTTACAAAAATACATCTAAATAGACAAACATATACACAGTCATATACACTGACATACACAGCTATGCACATCATACATACAGACACAGACGCATTAGAGATATTTTTGATATGGGGAAGCCAGCAGCAGCCTCATTCACCATCCCCATTTGTCGCCCATCCAGCTCCCCTGGGCATGTGGCTGTGCAACAGACATGGCCGCGCACAGTGCACACTGACACTGCTGTATACACATTACAGGAGAGGCTGGGGATAGACAGAAATAGGGGGACATACAGTTCTAGAGGAGGGAAATCAGCTCTGGAGGGTATACAGCATTGGGGTGCAGGGGACATACAGCTCTGGGATGGTATACAGCACTGGGATAGGGGGACACATAGCTCTGGGGGTTATAGAGCACTGAGATGGGGGTGCATGCAGCTCTTGGGGTATAGATCACTGGAGTGGGGGGGGACAAACAGCTCTGGGAGGTATACAGCACTGGGGTGGGGGAGATACAGCTCTGGGTGGTATACAGCACTGGGGTGGGGGGACACACAGATGTGGGGTGTATACAGCATTGTGGTGGGGGCAGATAGTTCTGGTGGTATAAAGCACTGGGTTTAGGGGCAGACAGTTCTGGAGGGTATATCTAGCACCCCTGAAGCCATGAGGAGCTACAGGGAACTGCATCCCAACCAGGATGCAGGGCCTACCCCCAGGGACCCAGAAGACCAGTGCCGGTAACCGTTAAACATTCAATTTAATCCCTGTTTTTCCCATGCCCAAAAACTGGTGGCAGGCTAGGGTTGGACCCAATGGATGGCCACTTAGGGGTGGAGCTGATCCAGTCCACTAGACGACAACCAGCGGGGAGGGGTCAGACAGTCAGTAAGTGAAAGTGAGAGGAGACGGACGTAACCGTACTGACAGGAAAGTGTAACGGTGACCTGACGGCCCAGGCGTGTGGTTGCCGGTGGAGGACGGTGGAGTACTCCTGGAACCATAGAACCAACGGGGTACAGAGCCCTAGGTCAGGCAAACGCTCCAGGCAGACCTGGTAAAATCTGCACAGTGAGGGGACCATTCAGGACCTCACTGACTGTAAAGTCTGGGGACACCAGCAGTGATGGGAGAACCAGGGACTGGGACAGAGCACCGACCCTACAGGGTTCAAATTGCCCGCCGTACGGACTAAGACTGAAGAGACAACCAGGAGGGGACCCCCAGATGCTCCAATCCAAGCCACGGGGACCCACCAACCAGAGACAGATACAGGGGAAAGAAGCCACCAGGTCATCACACCGACACTGGAACTAAGGGGACCAGCAGTGAGGACCTGCCTTCTCGGGTTGCCAACCTTTATAAAACCGCGAATAAAGAGACCAGTTGCACTGCAATCCCTTGTGTGGCCTACATTCTTTCTGCGCCCAACAACATCATCTATCCCCTGGGGCCTGGCCCTACTTGCGTAGGGCCCAATATCCAGACTGCCACTAACACCAGCCCCAGAGAGAAACTATGCAGCGGCGGCTCCACTAAAATAGCCACAACCCCCAAGTGGCGACACGACGAAAACTTTCTTATCAATCCACTGTAAATAACCCCTTTTAAAAGCGACCCCAGGGTCACGGAACCGGGCAATGGCCACCCAGTGTACTGTCAAAACGTAAACAGGCCCGGGACCGAGTACTCCATAGCCCTGGGGTGTCACATATACAGCACTGTCGTGGTGGGGCAGACAGTTCTGGGGATATACAGCATTGTGGTCAGGGTACAGACAGTTCTGGGGGGTATACAGCACTGGAGTCAGGAGACAGACAGTTCTGGAGGGTATAGAGCAATGTGGTTGGGGGCAGATGGTTCTGGAGGGTATACAGCACTGGGTTCAGGGGACAGACAGTTCTGGAGGGTATACAGCACTTGGGACAGGGGACTGACAGTTCTGGAGGCTATACAGCACTAGGGTCAGGGGCAGAAGTTTCTGGAGAGTATACAGCACTGTGGTGGGAGGCAGATGGTTCTGGAGGGTAAAAAGTACTAGGGTCAGGGGACAGACAGTTCTGGAGGGTATACAGCACTTGGATGGTGACATGCAGATGTGGCGTGTATACAGCACTGTGGTGGGGGGAAGACAAGTTCTGGGGGTATACAGCACTGGGGTCAAGGGCCAGACAGTTCTGGTTGGTATACAACACTGTGATGGGGGCAGACAGTTTTGGAGGGTATACAGCACTGTAGTGGGGCAGATGGTTCTGGGGTTATACAGCACTACTGGGTTCAGGGGACAGACAATCTGGAGGGTATACAGCACTTGGGACAGGGGACAGACAGTTCTGGAAGGTATACAGCACTGGGTTTAGGGGACAGATGTTTCTGGAGAGTATACAGCACTGTGGTGGGAGCAGACGGTTCTGGAGGGTAAAAAGTACTAGGGTCAGGGGACAGACAGTTCTGGAGGGTATACAGCACTTGGATGGTGACATGCAGATGTGGCGTGTATACAGCACTGTGGTGGGGGGAAGACAAGTTCTGGGGGTATACAGCACTGGGGTCAAGGGCCAGACAGTTCTGGTTGGTATACAACACTGTGATGGGGGCAGACAGTTTTGGAGGGTATACAGCACTGTAGTAGGGCAGATGGTTCTGGGGTTATACAGCACTACTGGGTTCAGGGGACAGACAATCTGGAGGGTATACAGCACTTGGGACAGGGGACAGACAGTTCTGGAAGGTATACAGCACTGGGTTTAGGGGACAGATGTTTCTGGAGAGTATACAGCACTGTGGTGGGAGCAGACGGTTCTGGAGGGTAAACAGTACTGGGGTCAGGGAACAGACACTTCTGGAGGGTATATGTGACGCCCTGGGCAAGCCAGGGGTCACAGGTCACAACACCACCACACCCTACATCCCAGTTAGGAACACCAAAGCTACTAAAATCCTTGTTGCCTTCCTCCAGGGGCTGATGTTCACACCAGGGGGTGGGCCAGGCGTGGTTGGCTCCGCCCACCGAGGAGTACACAGCCCTGGAGGCGGGAAGAACCAGTCAGTCAGCTTAGGGAAGAGCTAGAGTGAGGAAGGAGTAAACAGCTAAGTGAAAGTGAAGTGGTAGTGGAGCAAAGAAGAAAAGGAACAAAAGTGCACGTAGAAAGACCTGAAGTTAGTCCAGCTAAGTGCAGGACAGGTCAGCAAGGTCAGCATTGGCGGTGATCGTCTGGAGGGGGACTGCTCGGAGGTTGCTGGAAGGACCGCGGACGGGTAGTGGCCCGGCGGTCTGGAGCAGTATACGAAGGACAGTCAGCACCAGGGCAGGGGCCTCTCGGACCCCGGCAAGGCTAGGAGTCGCCATAATTTGCCGAATCCGTCAGTGAAGGGGACGTCGATCCCCCAACAACCAAGTCCCGACTGAAGGCAAAAGTCCAACCATTAAGGAGGAACACCGCCACCGCCAGGGCACCAGTTCCTCAGGGCCAGCGTCTGCGGGCAAAGTAGGGCTCCTCCGGCCCATATCCAAGCCGGGGAGTGGGTTACCGGTGGGAACCCATCGCTACCAACACAGAAACACTAGGTGCAGGTCAAAGGGACATCACCGTTACCTACTGGGAGAGCAAGTGCAGCCGTCCGTGGGAACCGTCTTTCCAGCCGTGTGGTTTACCGTAAAACTGTGTCAACGTCTCAGGCTGAGTGAGTACCACAGTGCCGCAAGGCACAGCGCTGCCCCCGCGTCCCTGCGCCCACCAGGCCCTGCACCTTCCACTCCATCACTGGGCCCCGGGATCACCAACCCCTACCCACGGAGGGGCAACACAACACCTGGCTGCTCCGCATCCCCACTCCCGGGATCCCCATATTGAGCAGCGGTGGTGCTACAAATCACCACAACCGTGGGTGGCGTCACGGACAATAAACCATCCCCACACCCAACAACCCCCCCTTTCACTCACGGGCGAGGAGCGCCGCTAGAGTCCCTGGGATCCGGCCCCCCGCTCGAGCCACCGAGCAGCAGCAGGCCGCAGCAGCCGCGGCAGCCGGACCCGAGCAGCAGTGGGAAAGCGCGGCGTCCCCTCCTCCGCCCGCGACATATACAGCACTGGGGTCAGGGGACAGATGTTTCTGGAGGGTATACAACACTGTGGTGGGGGCAGACGGTTCTGGAGGCTATACAGTACTGGGGTCAGGGGATAGACAGTTCAGGAGGGTATACAGCACTGTGGTGGGGGCAGATAGTTCTGGAGAGTATACAGCATTGGGCTCAGGGGACAGACAGTTCTGTGAGGGTATACAGCACTGGGGTCTGGGTACAGACAGTACTAGGATGGCATATAGCACTGAGGTCAGGGAACAGACAGTTCTGGGATGGTATACAGCACTGCGCTTAGGGGGCAGACAGTTCTGGGATTGTATTCAGCACTGGGGTCATGGGACAGACATTACTGGGAAGGTATATAGCACTGTGGTCAGGGAATAGACAGTTCTGGGATGGTATACAGCACTGCAGTCAGGGGACAGACAGTTCTGGGATGGTATACAGCACTGGGGTCAGGGGACAGACAGTTCTGGGGAAGACATACATCTCGGCGGGATCTTGGTGCTGTGGCTCCTCTCTTCATGGTAGATGCAAGCGTAATTGCTAGAGTGTATGGGTACCTTCAAGGTACCTTCTCTTCATCTGTGGGATGGGAGCACAGCACACTGCATGTTCAATGCCTCTAGACACAATGCTCAGCTGTGACACGCTGAATGCAGGAAAGTGCGGCTGCCGCCCGAGCACTGCGGTTCCAGGAACTTGGCCCTGGAGCTGCAGGATACATCACCGCCCCTGCCGATGGCAAGTGGGCCCCCGGCGGTCCAGGGCCCAGGCTCTTGCCCAGGTGTTTCGGGTGCTGACGATGGTCCTGCCTAATGCAATGCACATTAGTCACCCAAATGAAGGGTCAGTGCTCTGTGCAAATTTCTTGAGGTTTAGGGTTCCCTGATGCAGCGTTTAATTCCTCTGGCCCAGGGTGACGTCATCTGTGCATTATGTCACGCAGAGGTTACGTCTTGCTAGCCCGGCTAATCATATGCCAAGTCTGGGAAACTGAAGGGTAAGGACGTTTATGCAGCTCCTGCCCACAGCCAGAGAGAACTCACCAGGACTGTGGACCTGGGTTGCATGAAGCAATCTGCTCACCTCTACACTGTGTGAAGAATTATTAGGCAAGTTGAATTTTAAAGGATTTTTTTAATTATTGATGAACAACTATATTCTCAATCAACCCAAAAGACTCATAAATATCAAAGCTTAATATTTTTAGAAGTTGGAGTGTTTTTTTTTTTAGATTTGGCTATCTTAGGAGGATATCTGTTTGTGCAGGTAACTATTACTGTGCATAATTATTAGGCAACTTAATAAAAACCAAATATATTCGAATCTCACTTGTTTATTTTCACCAGGTAAACCAATATAATTTCACAAAATTTAGAAATAAGCATTTCTGACATGCAAAACAAAACCCAAAAAAATTAATGACCAATATAGCTACCTTTCTTTATGATGACACTCAACAGCCTACCATCCATAGATTCTGTCAGTTGCTTGATCTGTTTACGATCAACATTGCGTGCAGCAGCCACCACAGCCTCCCAGACACTGTTTCGAGAGGTGTACTGTTTTCCCTCCCTGTAGATCTTACATTTTATAAGGGACCATAGGTTCTCTATGGGGTTCAGAGTAGGTGAACAAGGGAGCCATGTCATTATTTTTTCATCTTTTAGACCTTTACTGGCCAGCCACACTGTGGAGTAGTTGGATACATGTGATGGAGCATTGTCCTGCAAGAAAATCATGTTTTTCTTGAACGATACCGACTTCTTCCTGTACCATTGAAGAAGTTGTCTTCCAGAAACTGGCAGTAGGTCTG
Organism: Anomaloglossus baeobatrachus; assembly: GCF_048569485.1. Taxonomy (NCBI): domain Eukaryota; kingdom Metazoa; phylum Chordata; class Amphibia; order Anura; family Aromobatidae; genus Anomaloglossus; species Anomaloglossus baeobatrachus. The sequence continues at coordinate 548,737,984 of NC_134356.1, forward strand.
GGAGTTGAGATTCACTCCATCCTCAACCCAAAAAGGTCCCACAAGTTCATCTTTGATGATACCATGCCATACCAGTACCCCACCTCCACCTTACTGGCGTATGAGTCGGAGTGAAGCTCTCTGCCCTTTACTGATCCAGCCTCTGGCCCTTCCATCTGGCCCATCAAGAGTCACTCTCATTTCATCAGTCCATAAAACCTTTGAAAAATCAGTCTTAAGATATTTCTTGGCCCAGTCTTCACGTTTTATCTTATGTTTCTTGTTCAAAGGTGGTCGTTTTTCAGCCTTCATTACCTTGGCCATGTCCCTGAGTATGGCACACCTTGTGCTTTTTGATGCTCCAGTAACATTGCAGCTCTGAAATATGGTCAAACCGGCATCTTCGCAGCTTCACGCTTGATTTTCCTCAATTCATGGGCAGTTATTTTGCGCCTTTTTTGCACAACACGCTTCTTGCGACCCTGTTGGCTATTTGCCATGAAACGCTTGATTGTTCGGTGGTCACGCTTCAAAAGTTTGGCATTTTCAAGACTGCTGCATCACTCTGCAAGACATGTCACAATTTTGGACTTTTCAGAGTCCGTCAAATCTCTCTTCTGACCTATTTTGCCAAAGGAAAGGAAGTTGCCTAATAATTAAGCACACCTTATATAGGGTGTTAATATAATTACACCACACCCCTCCTCATTACAGAGATGCACATCACCTTATTTACTTAATTGATAGTTGACTCTCAAGCCTATACAGCTTGGAGTAGGAAAACATGTATAAAAAGTATCATATGATCAAAAGACTGCCAGGACCGAAACACCACCTTTTCCCCCCTAGAAAGACACCACACAGTTCTTTATAAGTTAAATTTCTTTTATTTTCACTTATTCAATTTTGGAGAGGCATAGGGAAAAAACACTGTCATCTTTTACTTTGGCATAAATTTTGGTCGCAGCTTTTAAATTAGGCATTACCAGCCAACACCATGGGGTTTAGGGAAATTTTCCGCCACCGGCCATCCGGTGCGGGTATTTCACCACCAGTTTTCCTACCCCTTCCGCTGCTGCGACTTAACACAGAAAAACACCACAAAACTCATAAAAACAAAGGGGAGGGAGGGTGGGAAACAGGTCCGGGTCCTGGAACAGAGAGACCGAAAGCTGGGCAGTGTGGTGACATATATCCGGGAGGCGTGGCAAGAGCAGGTCATACCACAGGAGCGGGGGTAGCTGGTCAGTCTTTCCAGGGGGGGAACCTCCTAAAAATTAACATAGGGGGCCTGCAGTCAGGGGGCAGCATCTCAAATTTGGCTGCAGTGCCCCTCAGACTGCCAGGGCCCAAACACCACCTTTTCCCCCCTAGAAAGGCACCACACAGTTCTTTATAAGTTAAATTGCTTTTATTTTCACTTATTCAATTTTGGAGAGCCATAGGGAAAAAACACTCTCATCTTTTACTTTGGCATAAATTTTGGTTGCAGCTTTTAAATTAGGAATTACCAGCCAACACCATGGGGTTTAGGGAAATTTTCCGCCACCGGCCGTCCGGTGCGGGTATTTCACCACCAGCTTTCCTACCCCTTCTGCCAAGGAGCTGCACAGCGCTAGCAAGCTGCGACCCCCCCCAAACCACAGTACCTGAGCCATCTCCTCGCACATTCCCATTACCAACATATCCGGAACAGATCATTTAAGGAGTACCCACTCCCACATAAGGAAAGCCAAGCCATTACCTTCCAATTGGCGGTGCCACCAACAATTTTTATTTTTTTTTTAATATACATATTTATATATTCTACCACTTAGGTAGGTGATGGTTGCTCGTGCACTAGGACAGCTCCATAACACATCCTTCCTTAGATACGTTCTCATATGAGCTGAAAATCGCCTCAGCCTGGACCATCTTACATTCAGAAAAGAACCGGGAAATTTGTATATATCTGACCGGATTAGGGTACGGGGCGGAGCGCAGCTAGATGGAATGAGACCAGATCTTTGACACCTACTTGGGTCACCAAGTAGGCTGGGGAGAGCAGCTCACCCATCCTGAACACCTCCAGGAGGGCCCATAGCTAAGCCAGACCCCGGCAACTTCTCCAATTACCATCCAGGGAAAAAAAAAAAACAGGACCGACCGCCAGGGCGAGGATCAGCTTTTCACGCTGTCCGAAATACATGGGCGTGACCTAAAACTCCGACACTCGGCCAACTTACATCTGAAAAGAAAATATTGTCAGAAAGGAAAATTCTCGTAACCAGCAAAATTCTCATGGCCAGCAGGCACCTCTTTTTCCTGGGGTGGTTCTGGCAAAAACCCCACATACAGTTAGGTCCAGAAATATTTGGACCGTGACACAATTTTCGCGAGTTAGGCTCTGCATGCCACCACATTGGATTTGAAATGAAACCTCTACAACAGAATTCAAGTGCAGATTGTAACGTTTAAGTTGAAGGTTTGAACAAAAATATCTGATAGAAATTGTAGGAATTGTACACATTTCTTTACAAACACTCCACATTTTAGGAGGTCAAAAGTAATTGGATAAATAAACCAAACCCAAACAAAATATTTTTATTTTCAATATTTTGTTGTTAATCCTTTCGGGGCAATCACTGCCTTAAGTCTGGAACCCATGGACATCACCAAACGCTGGGTTTCCTCCTTCTTAATGCTTTGCCAGGCCTTTACAGCCGCAGCCTTCAGGTCTTGCTTGTTTGTGGGTCTTTCCGTCTTAAGTCTGGATTTGAGCAAGTGAAATGCATGATCAATTGGGTTAAGATCTGGTGATTGACTTGGCCATTGCAGAATGTTCCACTTTTTTGCACTCATGAACTCCTGGGTAGCTTTGGCTGTATGCTTGGGGTCATTGTCCATCTGTACTATGAAGCGCCGTCCGATCAACTTTGCGGCATTTGGCTGAATCTGGGCTGAAAGTATATCCCGGTACACTTCAGAATTCATCCGGCTACTCTTGTCTGCTGTTATGTCATCAATAAACACAAGTGACCCAGTGCCATTGAAAGCCATGCATGCCCATGCCATCACGTTGCCTCCACCATGTTTTACAGAGGATGTGGTGTGCCTTGGATCATGTGCCGTTCCCTTTCTTCTCCAAACATTTTTCTTCCCATCATTCTGGTACAGGTTGATCTTTGTCTCATCTGTCCATAGAATACTTTTCCAGAACTGAGCTGGCTTCATGAGGTGTTTTTCAGCAAATTTAACTCTGGCCTGTCTATTTTTGGAATTGATGAATGGTTTGCATCTAGATGTGAACCCTTTGTATTTACTTTCATGGAGTCTTCTCTTTACTGTTGACTTAGAGACAGATACACCTACTTCACTGAGAGTGTTCTGGACTTCAGTTGATGTTGTAAACGGGTTCTTCTTCACCAAAGAAAGTATGTGGCGATCATCCACCACTGTTGTCATCCGTGGACGCCCAGGCCTTTTTGAGTTCCCAAGCTCACCAGTCAATTCCTTTTTTCTCAGACTGTACCCGACTGTTGATTTTGCTACTCCAAGTATGTCTGCTATCTCTCTGATGGATTTTTTCTTTTTTTTCAGCCTCAGGATATTCTGCTTCACCTCAATTGAGAGTTCCTTAGACCGCATGTTGTCTGGTCACAGCAACAGCTTCCAAATGCAAAACCACACACCTGTAATCAACCCCAGACCTTTTAACTACTTCATTGATTACAGGTTAATGAGGGAGATGCCTTCAGAGTTAATTGCAGCCCTTAGATTCCCTTGTCCAATTACTTTTGGTCCCTTGAAAAAGAGGAGGCTATGCATTACAGAGCTATGATTCCTAAACCCTTTCTCCGATTTGGATGTGAAAACTCTCATATTGCAGCTGGGAGTGTGCACTTTCAGCCCATATTATATATATAATTGTATTTCTGAACATGTTTTTGTTAACAGCTAAAATAACAAAACTTGTGTCACTGTCCAAATATTTCTGGACCTAACTGTACATTTTTTTTTTTAATTAATAAAATACCCAAATCTGGAACATATGTAATGTTACACCAGCCTATATGACAGTCAGTAGCCTCTTGCGTGTCTACTAATAGACTGTTAAAAAATAAAATCGGTACGAACGTCACTCAGAATGCATTTGCATTGCCAACCCCCACCCATCGAAACCATGCTCATGCATACTTGCCCATGAAGCCTCAGGGACGCCCCGATTCTGGGAGGGGTACAACCCGTGTTCCGCAGATGGCAAACTCAAAATAAATGGCCACCGCCGAATTACCACCAAAACCTGTCTGCTAAACTTGAAAAAACGTCTTAGAAGTTAAAAGTGTTCCCCGTCACCCCTGCTCGTCTAAGGGCCATCACTAACACCCTCAGGCATACCCGCCAGGGGTGGGGAAACAAAAATGGGGCCCAAAACTGCGAGGAAAGAAAAAGGTTGAACTAGATGGACCTAGGTCTTTCTTCAACCTATGTGACTATGCTATAAGAGTAATCTACAATGGGCATAACCACCCAGCCCGGTACCTTATACAAGGTCGACAAACAGATAGGAAGTATTAGGCCTCCCAACATCCACTCACTTACCGCTAATCCTCTAACCCTTCCATACCGTGGGTCCCACTAGGCCTTGGTCACGTCAGTCCAGATCTGCAATTTAAAAAATGGCAAGGCAAACCCCGTAACTGTTTGCTCGCAACAGAAAAAAAACAGTGTTCGTTGGTGATGTAGGATCACTAAATACTGCAGGTTATATATTACCAAGGGATCGCTTGAAAATCATCATGCTTTTCACCCACCTTGTAAAAACCACTCGCTGTATACCTTAGCATAGGCCCATCATGTCGGTGTTGTAACGGGAGGCTAGGTTATCGGCATCCCTTCACTGAGCATCCCACTAAGAATTTAAGAAATCAAAGCCTCGATGTTGCCGGCAGATGGGGTTAATGGAAATACCTGTGATTGGAAATGCAATAGGGGATAAAACAATGCTATCCCGGCAACCGGATACCTGTTACGCCTTTAACCTTTCGTTGACTGATGTGTACTCTAAAAAAAAAAGAAAAACCTAATGTGAGGCAAATCCCGGGATATGAAGATGAATTATGACTCCAGTCATAATCCCTCATCACTCCCTGGCAGTGCCCCCTCCCTTCTTGTTCTCAGTGTTCCACTTACACCTCCATGGCCATGTCCTGTGATATGGAGATGAGGTGGTGTGGGAACAATGGACACAGGATGACTCCCTGCCGTCACCCTGTAACAAGAGTTGTATCTCATTAGCAAGGCTATGGAACTAGCCAGACAGAACGACTCCAGTAAAAAATGGTTCATATCTCGCAAGCCATATTTCCGATAGATATGGCAACCATAAAAATGGTGTCTCCGCATGCGGACGATGCCGGCACACCCTTTTTATGGGAGCAGGACATTGGGAAATGCCCCAGGCGTGATATCAGCCAATGGGGAACTGGCAGACAGGTCATGAGTCCCCTCGTTCTGTAGCTAAATTCATAACTGTCACAATGAGAGCATTGGCGTCCGCCTACGACGCTCCCAGGCAAAGTTATGGCCCATATTCCATGTTGTGGATTGTCCATAACTCAAGCCAGGGGTGGAGCAGTGCTCCCTCTGAGGTCACTAAGGTAGGAGGGGACCTGGATTTGCCCAGGTTGATAACCCTACTTCGGCCATTTTCCAGTGTTCTTTTCGCTGGGGGCACGTGTAGGAAACATCTGTGGGAAGGATCCTAGAAACCTGGGTACAGCGCCCCCCTGTGGCCAGACGCAACAAGGTAACTGCTGGAACTGTGTATGCCTGTTTGTAACCCATGCTTTGATTGTAACTGTACTCTGACATATGTATATTCTGTAGATTCCCTATTGTATATATTGTAGTTTCTAGTGTGCTTTAGGCTGATTAAATTATATAATTAATCTTGGGCTGTTCTGTTATCTCGATCTTGAATCCCACGTCTGTGTGTTCGGCTAATAGTTACCGTAAATCGGTTGGTGGCAGCGAATTGTGCCAAGGATTATTGTGGGGAGGCCAGTGAGATTCGGGGAGATTTTATATATTCCGCCCGCGGAGGTCGGGGGAATATATACCTTACTCTCACCGGGGACCCTTCAATAATCGGCATAAGTAGTATAGCGGCCTCCTTGCTTATTGTCGGGCAATTCCATAATTGGCCTGACTATAAGAGGGGCGCTAGAGAGCGCGTCACGTGCTCTGTCTGTCGGTCGGGAGGTATAAAGGAGGGGTGACCCCCACTTGTTACCCCCCGATCGTGACGTACTGGTAGCCAGCGCGGGGGATTTCTGAGTGACCCCCCCGGTGGTTTGTGACATATTGGTGGCATAGCGGTGGGATCGAGATAATAGTGTGTGTGAGTGTGAGACCCATACTCCCAGACACTAAAGACTGCCTGCAGCAGCTGTGGCTGCTGGGGTCTTCAGACTAGCTCAACACTAGAGTGTCAGAGTGCAGATACTGTAAGGTGTGTGGAGGCATCAGGTGTCAGTTCTGTGTCAGTGACCAAAAGTCTGCAAGAATGGCTGATGGCACCAGGAGCAGAGCTATGCAACTGGCCAATGCTAAAGCAGGAGCCGAAGAGAGGGAGGACGGTGCTGTGGGCAGTAATGAGGAGGTTGCCCACGAGTCCTCCAGGAGCTCGACGCCAGAAAACCGTTCTGCAGAGGACAGCGCACAAGCTGGCAATTATGGACAAGATGAGGAGCAGCTCACCCAAGGGTCCTCAACGAGCCAGATGCCAGCCCTCCGCTCTGCAATGGACAGTGAATCACCAGGCTCCGCAGCGGGCCGCAGATCACCACGTGCCATTCCACCGAGCCTGGGAGGCTCGGATAGCCTTCTTCAAATGGCTATGGCCCTTCTCCAGGCTGGAGACCAGGAGGGCTACAAGGGACTCCTGGCAGAGCGCAGGGCAGAGCGGCAAGCAGCGCGTGAGGCTGAGGCTGCGGAGCGGCAGGCAGCGCGTGAAGAGCGCCAGGCAGAGCGTGACTACCAGCTGCAGCTAGCTCAGCTCCGGCCCTCATCAGCCACACGTGACCTTCAAGACACCAAACTTCCAAAGGTCCGTGTTGAGGACTTCCCAGTGCTGGAGAAGGATGGAGACTTGGACTCTTTCTTGACTGCTTTTGAACGGACTTGCTTGCAGCACCATCTGAACAAGGACCAGTGGGCCAAATACCTGACCCCCCGTTTAAGGGGTAAGGCCCTGGATATCCTTGGGGACTTGCCTGCTGAGGCAGATCAGGGCTACGACACCATCAAGCGGGCCCTGATCCAACAGTACAACCTCACTCCGGAGTCCTACCGCAAGAAGTTCCGGACCCTGCAGAAGGGACCAAAGGACTCCTGGGCTGACCACCGGCGGGCACTTGCCCGAGCTGCCGACCACTGGACCCAAGGCCTGCAGCTTTCCACCGGACCGGAGATCCTGGACTTGTTCATCACGGAGCAACTCTTGTGGAACTGCCCTGAGGATCTCCGCCAGTTCATCCGAGACCAGAAGCCAAAGGGGTCCACGGCTACAGCTGCCCTTGCCGATGACTACACCAACAACCGGGCCCCTGAGGCCAGGAGAGCGGCCACCAGCAGCACCTGGAGAGGGGGTAAGATGAACTCTGCGACTGCCCCACCTGCCCCTAGACTGCAGGGGGTGTCCCCCTCAACTCCCCTCTCCAGGCCCGTGGCAGAGCCAAGACGGTGCCACCAGTGCAACCTACCTGGACACTTCAAGGCCATGTGCCCTCAGCGTCCCAAGGCCCCGGCTCCGTCCCCGTCCCAAGGGCCGCCCAAGGTGTATTGTGTGGGTGGGGGTGGTGGTAGGTCCCTGGACAGCTTCCAACCTGTCACCGTCGGCCGGTCTGTGACCATGGGACTGCGCGACAGCGCCTCGGAGGTGACTCTGGTGCGGCCTGAGATGGTGTCCCCCCAAGACTTGATCCCTGGAAAAACCCTCGCTGTCTCCGGGATTGGAGGCATTGACCCGGCGCTGCCTGTTGCTGACATTTATGTGGACTGGGGCGCAGGGCGAGGGGTGAGGGAGGTGGGGGTAACTGATCGGATCCCCGCAAACGTGCTACTTGGGACAGATTTGGGGCAGATAACCTCCCAGTTTGGGCCCCAACCAAGGGCTGAACCTTCAGCCAGTACTGACATGCCTCCGGACAATGTTAATGTGTTATCTATGAATGATGTAAGGGAGGAGGGAGTGAACTCTGATATTTCTGCTTGCATAGACACCATAGACACACACACAGCTGCCGCTGTGACAGGGGAGGGGGTCAGAGAAAGGTGTGACAATGCCTCTACAAGTAACCAGCCAGTGAGCTGGGATCTGTTGCCCTCTGCAGGGATAAGCAGAGAGCAGGGTGCTGCAGGGGGAGGACCAGTGTGTGGGGTGGGGGCTACCACAACAAATGTGGGGTCCCCAGAGATTTCACAGCGGGGTTCTGTTGCTGCAGGAGGGGAACAGGCAGGTGAGATTGGGGCCGGTCCAGGAGCGGAAGTGCTCCCAGGTAAGATCTCGGTGCATGGTTCCCCCACAACCGGGGTGTCAGGAAGCCAGGTAGGTCTGCCTGAACCGGCGACTTGGTCAGGAACGGAGGAGGAGCAGGCACGACCCACGGTCGCAGCGGCTGTGGCCGCTGTCACCCGCAGTGGGAGTGCTGGAAGCCAAGGGGCCTCCCGGAGGTCCGATAGCTCTTCCCCTTCTGACCAAGTGGCAGCCGAGTCAGGTGGAGGCCAGGACACAGGTCCCGGGGTACTGACCGAAGATGTGACAGTCTCGTCGATTCTGGCCACATCTAGTCAGGGGTTTCAGGCAGCGTTAGAAGCTGACGACAGCCTGAAAGCTCTTAAGGAGCAGGCGGCCCAGCCTCCCTCGGACTCGGACCCGGAGCGAGTGGTCTGGGACCAAGGACGGCTGTACCGGGCCACGGTCCAGCAGGGTTCACCGGAGGCGTGGCCCAGGGACCGACAGTTGGTGGTACCCTATCCGTTCCGGACGGAGTTGTTGCGGATCGCACATGAGATTCCGATGGCCGGACACCTAGGGATCGCTAAGACCAAGGCCAGGTTAAACCAGCATTTCTACTGGCCAAAAATGGGGGCCGATGTGGCTGCCTACTGCCGTTCGTGTGAAACCTGTCAGAGAGTGGGGAAGGCGGGGCCACGCCCCAAAGCCCCACTGGTATCTCTGCCCATCATCGATGAGCCTTTCAGGAGGGTGGCTGTGGATCTGGTCGGCCCGCTGGCCATCCCCAGCAGCTCCGGGAAACGCTTCATACTGACGGTAGTGGACTATGCCACCCGGTACCCAGAAGCAGTGGCCTTGTCGTCCATTCGGGCTGACAAGGTGGCCACCGCATTGCTGGAGATTTTCTCCCGAGTGGGTTTTCCCCAGGAAATGCTCACTGACCGGGGGACCCAATTCATGTCCCAGCTGATGGAGGCCCTCTGTAAGCAAGTCCAGGTGCGACATCTGGTGGCCAGCCCGTACCATCCACAGACTAATGGCCTGTGCGAGCGGTTCAATGGCACCTTAAAGCAGATGCTTAAGATGTTGGTCGACTCCCATGGGCGTGACTGGGAGCGGTATCTCCCACACCTGTTATTTGCTTACCGGGAGGTTCCACAGGCCTCAACAGGATTCTCACCGTTTGAGCTCCTGTACGGGCGACGTGTGCGGGGCCCCCTGGCTCTGGTGAAAGAGGCTTGGGAAGGGGATTTGGCCACCCCTGGAGTGTCGGTTATCGAGTATGTCATGCGCTTCCGGGACAAAATGCAGGCCTTGACGCAACTGGTACACGACAATATGGCTCAAGCCCAGGCCGATCAGAAGCGTTGGTACGACCAGAACGCTTGTGAGAGGACCTACCAAGTGGGTCAAAAGGTGTGGGTACTGGTCCCCGTACCACAGGACAAGCTTCAGGCAGCCTGGGAAGGCCCATACCTCGTGTACCAGCAGCTCAACCCTGTGACGTACCTGGTCACCCTGGACCCTGCCCGTGGAAGGCGGAAGCCCGTCCATGTGAACATGATGAAGGCACATCATGAGCGGGAGGCATGTGCGCTCCCCGTGTGCAACCTGCCCGAGGAGGGAGAAGCGGAAACCCTCTTGGATATGCTAGCCCAGGTTAGGGCAGGCGGATCCATTGAGGATGTGGAGGTTGGCCACCAGCTCTTGGAGGACCAACGGTCCCAGCTGTGGGCCACCCTCCTCCCCTTCCGGGGGTTGTTTACCAACCAGCCCGGAAGGACTGACTTGGCTGTCCATCACGTGGACACTGGGGATCATCCCCCGATCCGGCGTTCAGCATATCGGGTCTCCCTGGAGGTGCAGCAACACATGCGCCAGGAGATTGACGAGATGCTGAAGCTGGGGGTGATCCAGGCATCCAACAGCGCTTGGGCCTCGCCTGTAGTCCTCGTCCCTAAGAAGGACCGAACCACGCGGTTCTGCGTGGACTACAGGGGGCTCAATGCGGTCACGGTCGCCGATGCGTACCCAATGCCACGCATCGATGACCTGCTCGATCAGTTGGCCGGGGCTCAGTACCTGACCATCATGGATCTGAGCCGGGGATATTGGCAGATCCCCCTGACTCGCAAGGCCAGGGAACGCTCTGCCTTTATTACCCCATTTGGACTGTACGAGTCCACGGTGATGCCATTCGGGATGAGGAATGCCCCTGCCACTTTCCAGCGGATGGTCAACACCCTGCTCAAGGGACTTGAAGGGTACGCGGCCGCGTACCTGGATGACATTGCCGTCTTCAGTCCCACCTGGGAAGATCACCTAGAGCATCTAGCACAGGTGCTCAGGCGGGTCCACCGGGCAGGTTTGACCATCAAGCCGGGCAAGTGTCAGCTGGCCATGAGCGAGGTCCAGTACCTCGGTCACCGGGTAGGCGGGGGAACACTGAAGCCCGAGCCTGAGAAAGTGGAGGCCATCGCATCCTGGCCCACCCCCAGGACCAAGAAGCAGGTGATGTCCTTCTTGGGGACCGCTGGGTACTATAGGAGGTTTGTTCCATGCTATAGTAGCCTGGCAAAGCCCCTGACGGACCTCACCAAGAAGAAGCTGCCCTCTGCAGTCGATTGGACAATGGACTGCGAGACAGCCTTCCGGGCCCTAAAGGACGCCCTGTCCAGCCCGCCCGTGCTACAGGCAGCCGACTTCACGCGGCCGTTTGTAGTACAGACCGACGCCAGTGACTTCGGCCTCGGTGCGGTGCTCAGCCAGGTGGACTCTGCGAGCCAAGAGCACCCAGTCTTGTACCTGAGCAGGAAGCTGTTACCGAGGGAAGTGGCCTATTCCACAATGGAGAAGGAGTGCCTGGCCATAGTGTGGGCCCTGCAGCGTCTGCAACCCTATCTATACGGGCGCCACTTCATCGTGGAGACGGACCACAACCCCCTCAGCTGGTTGCACACCGTCTCTGGGACGAATGGGCGATTGTTGCGATGGAGCCTTGCGCTCCAGCAATACAACTTCACCATTCGCCACAAAAGGGGCCGTGACCACGGTAACGCAGACGGGCTGTCCCGACAAGGAGAGGTCGCGGACGGGCGCACGGGGGAACACCGGAGTGTGCTGCCCCCTAGCGCCCTCAAAAGGGGGGAGGTGTGAGGCAAATCCCGGGATATGAAGATGAATTATGACTCCAGTCATAATCCCTCATCACTCCCTGGCAGTGCCCCCTCCCTTCTTGTTCTCAGTGTTCCACTTACACCTCCATGGCCATGTCCTGTGATATGGAGATGAGGTGGTGTGGGAACAATGGACACAGGATGACTCCCTGCCGTCACCCTGTAACAAGAGTTGTATCTCATTAGCAAGGCTATGGAACTAGCCAGACAGAACGACTCCAGTAAAAAATGGTTCATATCTCGCAAGCCATATTTCCGATAGATATGGCAACCATAAAAATGGTGTCTCCGCATGCGGACGATGCCGGCACACCCTTTTTATGGGAGCAGGACATTGGGAAATGCCCCAGGCGTGATATCAGCCAATGGGGAACTGGCAGACAGGTCATGAGTCCCCTCGTTCTGTAGCTAAATTCATAACTGTCACAATGAGAGCATTGGCGTCCGCCTACGACGCTCCCAGGCAAAGTTATGGCCCATATTCCATGTTGTGGATTGTCCATAACTCAAGCCAGGGGTGGAGCAGTGCTCCCTCTGAGGTCACTAAGGTAGGAGGGGACCTGGATTTGCCCAGGTTGATAACCCTACTTCGGCCATTTTCCAGTGTTCTTTTCGCTGGGGGCACGTGTAGGAAACATCTGTGGGAAGGATCCTAGAAACCTGGGTACAGCGCCCCCCTGTGGCCAGACGCAACAAGGTAACTGCTGGAACTGTGTATGCCTGTTTGTAACCCATGCTTTGATTGTAACTGTACTCTGACATATGTATATTCTGTAGATTCCCTATTGTATATATTGTAGTTTCTAGTGTGCTTTAGGCTGATTAAATTATATAATTAATCTTGGGCTGTTCTGTTATCTCGATCTTGAATCCCACGTCTGTGTGTTCGGCTAATAGTTACCGTAAATCGGTTGGTGGCAGCGAATTGTGCCAAGGATTATTGTGGGGAGGCCAGTGAGATTCGGGGAGATTTTATATATTCCGCCCGCGGAGGTCGGGGGAATATATACCTTACTCTCACCGGGGACCCTTCAATAATCGGCATAAGTAGTATAGCGGCCTCCTTGCTTATTGTCGGGCAATTCCATAATTGGCCTGACTATAAGAGGGGCGCTAGAGAGCGCGTCACGTGCTCTGTCTGTCGGTCGGGAGGTATAAAGGAGGGGTGACCCCCACTTGTTACCCCCCGATCGTGACGTACTGGTAGCCAGCGCGGGGGATTTCTGAGTGACCCCCCCGGTGGTTTGTGACACCTAATCAGCCCGCTTACTGATGAGGGGGGGGGGTTTAGATAGGAGGTTAAATGGTTTTTCCCCTTGATAAAACAATCGGTCATACGACTATTTTGGAGTCTTCCCACCCCCTTTTCCAACTGCAACCTAATTGAGGAAAAGTCACGGCCAGGGGGTAGGTTTCTTGAAACCTGTCCGCTAGGCCAAGCAAATTTTTTTTTTTTTTTTAAAAAACCCCGTTGTTATTGAAAACAATCCTGAAAACAGCTGGAACTGCTGCTGTCGGATACACCACACACCAATTTGTCAGTTCCTGCTCTTGTGGCGGGTGTAGCCGTGGACAATTAACGAGGAATTCAGCTACACCATCAGGACCTCCTTTTCAGGTGCCTGATTCCATGCAGTGGGTAAAGCAAGTTAATATTTCCGCTCCTGGGGTTGGACCAGTGTACCAAATCCGGGTAACGCGGCACTTAGTCATGCACTGGGCAGCCTGGGAAAGGCGCCTTGGAAAAAATGACTGCAATGAGAATGACCTTACACGCAAAGTTGAGGTTCACACCTGTGGGTATTAGAAGGTGCCAAGCACTCTTTGACCACTGCTAAATGGCAAATAGCAAAGTTTTCAAATTTTGATTTGCCTGGTAAATGGTATGATCCATAACAGCTTTATTCTAACCATATAGGTGCATCAAATAATAGAGCTAGGCGGCATCCTCTAAAGTATAATATTGGGGTGATTGCTGTCCGATCAAACATTGGATAGCCTTGTCAGTTATATGCACATGTGAACAAAACTAAAAGTGAGTTTATACTTTTTAGAATATTTATGTGGTAGTAATTGTCCAGAAAATATTTGTGGGCATAAGATGCGAATAGATAACATTGCCGATTTTCCCATCTCACTTGTTTATTTTCGGTTCCTACGGTAAGGAAAACCAATCAAACCATACATAATTAACCAAAGAGGGAAAAATCGAGTAAGAGGCTGAAAATTACTTCTCTAAAAAAGAGAAGCAATTTTAGAAAAACAATCAAGTCATGCAAATGTACAGAAATATACTTCTCACATTTCGATAAAACTATCCGTGACCAATATAGATCCCTTCTTTCAATTACAGCATTAAATTAGGGTGTATAACAGGGGGGTTAGATCCCGTGATCCCATCGTATTGTCACCAATCTATAAATCACTTGAAGGGTCAGTTAACAGGCGGCAACAAGATTATTACAAGGAATGGAGGCCGCCTGTATGAAAAAAGGTTTAAAAAGTTAGATATGTTTAATTTAGGAAAGACGTCTCAGAGGGGATCTCATTTGTACCTCTTCCGACAAGCCTACAAGCTGCCATAACCCTCAGTCTGATACAGCGCCGCACAATCAGCTCTACCCTCACCTACTGTATCCTCACCTATTCCTTGTAGACTGTGAGCCCTCGCGGGTAGGGACCTGTCTCCTCCTGTACCAGTCTGTGCCTTGTATTGTTTATGATTATTATACTTGTCCCTATTATGTACACCCCTTTCACATGTAAAGCGCCCTAGAATTGATGGCGCTACATAATAAATAATAATAATAGTAATTTGTATAAATACCTGTGTGCTCAATATAAAGAAACTGGCACCAGACTTAATGCTCCGAAATAGGGAATGCTTCTTTACAGCTAGAGCAGCCAGACCGTGGAACGTCGACCACAAGGGGCAGCATTGCAGAAATCATCACAGCTTTTTACAAAAAAGGGGGGGCAATTCTCTCAGCACCAACAACATTGTTTGTTATAAATAACTTAGTGACAACATGTAGAGCTGGGCGGGAATCCTGTTACCCGGTGACATCACGTTATCTTCCCTAGGGGCACTTATCCCACCCCGCACTCCCCATCAGGGTACTCACCAGGTGATCAAGGAAATGGCAGGCCCGACTCTGGATTTTCTCACCAGATGCCAACTGCAACCCCGTTGTCCGGAACAAAGCACACTAAGATGCTCCTCATCCCCCCACGGGACCTCACCAGAGCTTAGTCTGAAGAAGAGGGGGGGGGGCACCAATGCGACGACCACCCCCCATGACGACTGGATCTAGCTCTACCCACGGGGCCAAAGACAAAGAGCGCGAAGCGCTCTTTTTCAAACTTAATGACGGCTCAAGCTGACCAGCGGGCGGGTAGTTCCCTCAGAACGCCGCTCGCCGGCACACATGGCTTGAGCCTCAGCATAGAGGGAGCCGCTCACAACTAACAGCGCTGTGAGTAGGACGCTTCCCTCCCTGCTGATGGGGGTGACTGACAGCGAGCACAAACGGGCCGGCGGGTGGGTAGTTCCCTTAGAACGCCGCTCGCCGACACATGTCGCTTGTGCCTCAGCAGGGAGGGAGCCGCTCACAGCTAAAGCGCCGTGAGCAGGTCGCATCCCTCCCTGCTGATACCTCTCTTACCACCTCCTGGAGTGGGTACACGCCACCGGCTGCCCAAACAGGTCCGGGTCCTGGAACAGAGAGACCGAAAGCTGGGCAGCGCGGTGACCTATATCCGGGAGGCGGGGCAAGAGCAGGTCATACCACAGGAGCGGGGGTAGCTGGTCAGTCTTTCCAGGGGGGAACCTCCTAAAAATTAGCATAGGGGGCCCGCAGTCAGGGGGCAGCATCTCAAATTTGGCTTCAGTGCCCCTCATACTCATTTGCCTAATAATTCTGCACACCGTGTAGTTACAATAATAAATGAAATAAACAAAAATGAAATTACAAAGGTGGAAATGCTGAAATTCTACAATATTTGGAACCACTTTTAAGGACTTAACAAGTAGAAATCTAAAGAAATAACCACAGTATGTAGACGAGCAGTGGATTTATGTGCCACATACATACACATTTAGTACTGTACTTCTGGCACGAGCCTGAGGTGCTCAGCGTAGAACAGTGAGCTTTAACAAGGTATTTTTTTTTACTTCTTTTGTAATAAACCTTATGGATTTGTACAAATCTGTTAAGCACATTTGGTCTGCTCAATGCAAACACCCCCAGGGAGTAAGTAATTTGGACAGCAGCATGACAGCATTAATCACTCAGACTGTGACCTTTGTGTCTAGTTTACAAATGTGCTATTTCTCTTTTGGAAGGAATGTCTGCAATAACAGTAACACACCTGAGAGGGACACTGGTTCCTGACGGCCCCCATCCAAACTAACTTCCTGCTAGTTTCCAGCTGTAACAGCAGAGGTAAGAGGAGAATGCGTACGAGACACTAATCTGACTGCTGGGAAACAGAATTACATAGGCAACATTTTTTTTTTACAATTTTTAATCCTGCATTTGACTGTAATGAAGAATTTCTTGTACCGTATATGTATATTTTACCTGTATAAAAATGAAGAATTTCTTTTAATTACAAAGTTGTAGGTTGAATTCTATGACAAAACTTATCATGCACCACCATTGCACCAAAGATGCTAGAATGTTTCACTCACTTATGCGGGCGTCACACGATCCGATCTATCGTGCGATCGTACCCGCCCCCGTCGTTTGTGCGTCATGGGCAATTAGTTGCCCGTGGCGCACAAAGTCGTTTACCCCCATCACACGTACTTACCTTCCAAACGACCTTGCTGTGGGCGGCGAACATCCACTTCCTGAAGGGGGAGGGACGTTCGACGTCACAGCGGCCAGCCAATAGAAGCGGAGGGGCGGAGATGAGCGGGTCGTAAACATCACGCCCACCTCCTTCCTTCCGCATTGCCGGCGGGACGCAGGTAAGCTGTGTTCATCGTTCCCGGCGGTGTCACACGGAGCGATGTGTGCTATCCCCGGTACGATGAACAACCGGCGTGCAGAAGGAGGGATGATATTATGAAAATGAGCGACATGTCAACGAGCAACGATAAGGTGAGTATTTTTGCTCGCTCACCGTCGCTCACACATACCTGCCCTGCGACGTTGCACTGGCCGGCGAACCACCACCTTTCTAAGGGGCGGTTTGTGCGGCGTCACAGCAACGTCACACGGCAGGCGCCCAATAGAAGCGGAGGGGCGGAGATGAGCGGAACGTAACATCCCGCCCACCTCCTTCCTTCCGCATTGCTGGTGGAGGCAGGTAAGGAGATGTTCGTCGCTCCTGCGGTGTCACACACAGCGATGTATGGTGCCGCAGGAATGACGAACAACATCGCTAATAAACAGAGAACGATTTTTTGTTTCAGGATGACCTCTCCACGGCAAACAATTTTGACCGCTTTTGCGATTGTTTAAGGTCGCTTATAAGTGTTACACGCTGCGATCTCGTTAATGAATCCAGATGTGCGTCACAAACAACATGACCCCGACGATAATTCATTAACGATATCGTAGCGTGTAAAGCCCGCTTAACTCTAGTTAAGATTACCCAACTCATCCGTCCTGTCATGCCTCAGGATTGATTAAATATTTTGTGTTCTTGGATTTAATTTTTGTATGTTTGGATATTTTTTGTTGTTAGGAATCTTACTGTGGAGGCTCACACATTACAAAGTAGATACAGTGCCTTGAAAAAGTATTCATACGCCGTTATCTTTTCCATATGTATTCACGCATACCCATAAACAAAGCGTAACTGTCGTTTAAATTTGATAGTACACATGAAAATAAGCAATTTTGGAATATATAGTTATATATTTTATCAGATAAATTTGTTTCTTTCTCTGCTAGAATTGATCAGTTATTATCAAAATTCTCAATTTTAATGTAAAATCTGTATTCAGTGAAGACTTTCTCATTACTGGAGATGCAGTTTGTGCTGATGTGATTCTATCATAATGAGAGGAGGCAGAGGGAGGAGTTAGATGCAGAGCTCCACCCCTACTACCTCTTCTACTTACAGTTGAAGCCAGAAGTTTACATACACTATCTAAAAAGTCACATCTGCATGTTTTTCTGTATCTGACAGGAAATCAGAATAAAAGAGAGAGAGAGCGAGAATGATTTAAGACATTTGTATTACTTTCTGCAAAGTCAAACATTTACATACATTTCATTAGTATTTGTACCATTGTCTTTAGAGACTATATAACTTGGGTCAAACATTTTGGATATCCTTCCACAAGCTTCTGACAATAGTTGGTAGGAATTTGAGCCCTTTCCTTCTGACAGAAGTGGTGTAACTGAGCCATGTTTGTAGGTTGCCTTGCTCGCACCTGCTTTTTCAGCTTTGCCCATAAAGTTTTAATAGGATTGAGATCAGGGCTTTGTGATGGCCACTCAAAACCTTGACTTTGTTATCCTTAAGCCACTTTGTAACCAGGTTAGAACCATACTTCAGGTCATTGTCCATTTGAAAGACTCATTTCCACCCAAGCTTTAAGTTCCTGGCTGATGTCTTGAGATGTTGCTTTACTATTGCCACATAATCTTCTTTTCTCATGACGCCATCTATTTTGTGAAGTGCATCAGGCCCTCCTGCAGCAAAACAACCCCACAACCATGATGCTGTTGGGATGGTGTTCTTCGGCTTCAGAGCTTCTCCCTTTTTCCTCTAAACATAGTGATGGTCATTATGGCCATACAGTTATATAGTTACATAGATTGAAAAAAGACCTAGGTCCATCTAGTTCAACCTTCCTCTACCAATTATATATTTTGTCACTAAATCATTTATAACTAACAATGTTGTGTGTATTGAGGAAATCATCCATCACTTTTTTAAAAGTTGTTATAGTGTCTGCCATCACTACCTCTTGTGGTAGGGCATTCCACAATCTGACTACTCTAACTGTAAAGAACCCTTTCCTATTTAGCTGCCAGAATCAACTTTCTTCCACCAGCAGTGAATACCCCCTGGTCCTTAGTATTGTTTTTGGAAGGAATAAGTCATGTGCCAGTTCAATTTTAGTTTTGTCAGACCACAGGACATGTCTGCAAAAATAAAAGGTCTATGTTCATGTGTGCATTTGCAAACTTTAATCTGGCTTTTTTGTTTCTTTTGGAGTAAGAACTTCTTTCAGCCCATGTTGATACAGTAGTCATTTCACTGTGGATAATGACACAATCTTACCAGCTTCCGCCAGTATCTTCACAAGGTCTTTTGCTTTTGTTCTTGGGTTGATATGCACATGTCTGACCAAAGCACATTCATCTCTGGTACACAGAACCGGTCTCCTTCCTGAGTGGTATGATGGCTGGAAATTCCCATCTTGTTTGTACTTGCGTAATATTGTTTGTACAGATGAACAAGGCACTTTCAAGTATGAACCAGACTTGTGCAAGTCCACAATTCTCCTTCTGAGATCTTAGCTGATTTCTTGTGACTTTCCCATGATCCTGTATAAAGAAGCAGCGTGTTTCAGGTGTGCATTAAAATGTATCCATAGGTGTGTCTCTAATTAACTCAGATGTTGCCAATAAATCTATTAGAAGCTTCCAAAGACATGACACCATCATATGGGCTGTACCATCTTGTTTAAGGGGAACCAATCACCAGGATTTTTCTATATCACCTAAAGCCAGTGCTATACTGGCACTATCACAAACACTAACCTCTGATTGTCACACCCGGTCAGCGTAGGGGTGTGACAAACACTATTTTCCCGAAGGGCAACAAGAGGTACCCTAACTAAAGACCTACTCAAACTTTATTAAATTATATAATTGGACAAGGGTTAAAATTGGCAGGTGGGAGGCCAATTCCGTATTAGATGAGTGCGGCCGCGGACCAACACTGCTCTGGATAATTTCTAACGTAATATGGCTGGCTATCACCGACACTGCCTGTTAAAAACTATCTAACACCTAATAGCCTCCCCGACATGTTTCGCCATGACTGGCTTCATCAGGGGGCTGAGGCTATAGAACGCTGAAAACCGGTTACATCCCCTACTAAGCCCTATGGTGAGGTCACCATCAGAGGTTTTAAAAAGGGATGTAACCGATTTTCAGCGTTCTATAGCCTCATTCCCTGATGAAGCCAGTCATGGCGAAACATGTCGCGAAGGCTATTAGCTGTTAGGTAGTTTTTAACAGGCAGTGTAGGTGATAGCCAGCCATATTACGTTAGGAATTATACAGAGCAGTGTTGGTCCGCAGCCGCACTCATCTAATACGGAATTGGCCTCCCACCTGCCAATTTTAATCCTTGTCCAATTATATAATTTAATAAAGTTTATTTGATTAGGTCTTTAGTTAGGGTACCTCCTGTTGCCCTTTGGGCAAATAGTGTTTATACTGGCGCTATCAGGCTGAGTCTATACACACCTGTAGTGGTCAGCTCGGATGTTTAGGTTTTGAAATCCAAAAAAGTAAAGTTTATAAAATTAGCTGCTTTCTTGAGTAGAAGTTGCAATGCAGCAGATCATATTTTCATAGTTATCCCCTCCCTCTGTTAGAATCAGCATGAGTATTATACAAATGATTATCTTTGTCTCTTGCAGGACCTGTGCGAGGTGTGACCAAAAGGGGCAGAGCCTCAGCCAACAAAGCTGGATACCAAGTCACATGGGTATGACCTCACACAGGTCCTTAGTTATCTCTACAAAGAAATGACTTCTTAACGAGACCTGTACTTAATAATATATTCATGAGACTTCATTAAATAATCTTTCAGTTGTTCATCATATTTAGGCCACAGTCACACTTGAGCATAACTTGCGCAAGGATCGAGTCACATCACCCAGAATGGCTGGCCGCTCTCTGGACAGGAGTATGAAGCTGCACCTCCTGTCCAGAGAGAAGTTGAAAGTGGCGGGTGATGCGAGTCATGCGCAAGTGTGGCTCCGACAATCATAGATGTTACAAATTTCAGTTTACAAAGGAAAACTTTTTCTGAAGAACCACAGCATTAAACTTTTACCATTAGATTTATAGGAATACATTCAATCTGGGTCTACATGTGGTCTGGAAAGGTACTTATTATTAGCTGAAGTCATCTGCTATTCACTCACTGGATCATATTTATGGCTATATAAGTCCACTGATATTGGGACACACCATCAGAGCATAAAATGTGGCCAATATAATATTTATACCAATATAAAATATTATTTTATTGGACGATAGTTCATAAAATAGGGTCATATTGTTTTTACATTTCCATCATGTTATGATTGCTGCCAAAAAACATTACCCATAGTTCGAAATCCATTGTAATGTTCAACGTGTTGCTCTAATGTTATGCTCAGTTTTAGAATATTTTATTTTTGGAGAGACTATGCTTAATGGGAACTGACAGATACAAACCAACCTCTTCTTAAGTACAGTGTCATATATGTATTTGGTGAAATATAAGTATAACCAAGATTGGGTAAAATTCTCTTTCTTGGCCGCTTAATTCTGTTAGATTTGTAGGTAAAGAGGATGGAGCTGATTTATTTTTTATTGTTTTCAGTTATCTGAAAAAGGCTTGATTAAAAGCTGAAAACGGCACCATATGGTCAGCACCTGATGAAGAAGCTCCATCTGGAAAACATAGCTTTAGTTACAGGTCAGCAGAGAAAGTATGCATACATCAAGGCTGACTGACAGAACAAAACACAGTCTTAGGGGACAGTAAGTCCAGATTGGAGGCTCTCTGTACTACTCTGAAATAATTAAGATGAAATACTTGTGTTGGCCGAGAAGCAAATAAGATTGGTGGCCCTTAATTAGTTGATTCTTGTACAACCATAGTATATGAAAACTCCTAATATTATACTGCTCAAAAGAGATCAAGTACCTGGATTGGGAAACAGGTGGCCGTGTCGAAAGTATTGACCTGCTGATTAAACATTGCCGCTAGTACTGAATTATTAATGACTCCTTATGGATATAGCAATGAGTCACTTCAAAGATGATGTACTCATTTACAATGGTGCCTTCACCGAGATGAGTCCAGAATCTAATTTGCTTACATCAGCCATGTGGTAGAATAACTACAGCAATTTTCATAGTAAAACAAATTAACTATTTAATATGCTCAGGAGAGAGGATTCTCCGAAGCAGAAATAGAACTCTGGTATGGTGGAAACTTCAGCTACTATTTGGCCACTATGCTCTGGCAAAGGTTTTCAAAAAATTAATTGGGGCTTAAGTCTTTATTTTAGGACATTTATAGGATTCCCTGCTAACAGACAGATAGTTGATTCATCTACACAGGTATGGAAATATTAACCAAGTATGCGAATGTGGGCACATGAATTATCTTAGAGCTTCTTAACAGCTGAAGAGGTTCATGTGAGGGCTTCATGTGGCTTCTGGGACTCATTACAAAGATTCCACAAGACTCAAAATCTAAACATTCAAAACAGACAGCATATTTGACTTTGGAACTAAAAAAAAAAAATCCCTCTTTAACACAGTTTTTTTTTATACCTTTTGGAAACATTCATAAAAGTATGCAGTTTTATTATTTGTGTTGCTTATATTGTACCAATATCATTCAGAAAAAGACGAGAAAACACAATATAAGCATATACAGTTGAAACCAGAAGTTTACATCATACACTAGCTAAAAAAACACATATGAATGTTTTTCTCACTATCAGCCATAAAATCAGAATAAAACTTTCCCGGTTAAGGTCAATTAGGATTACCAAAACTATTTATATTTGCCAAATGCCAGAATAATGAGAGAGAGAATGTTTAAGGCTATGTGCGCACGTGTGCGTATTACATGCAGTTACGCTGCGATCTGCAGCGCAGCGTAACTGCATGCGTCCTGCGTCCCCTGCACAGTCTATGGAGATTGTGTAGGAGCCGTGCGCACGTGGCGTATTAGAACGCAGCGATTCGGCTGCTGCCCGAATCGCTGCATTCTAAGAAGTGACATGTCACTTCTTCCGTGCGCTTTGCATGCTGTCTATAGGGAGAGGCAGCATGCAGAGGGCACGTTCTCTGCCGGCACCATGCGCTTCAGAACGGAGCTTTTCAGCTGCACTCTGAAGCGCACCTTTTAGGTGCGGTGCAGAGCGCACACGTGCGCACATAGCCTTAAGGTATTTTTATTACTTTCTGCAAAGTCAAAAGTTTACATACATTTCATTAGTGTTTGGGACCATTGCCCTTAAACTGTATGACTTGGGTCAAACGTTCCTGATCCTGATATCCTTCCACAAGCTTCTCACAATAGTTGGTAGGAATTTGGGCCCATTCCTCTTGACAGAACTGGTATAACTGAGCCATGTTTGTTTGTCACCTTGATCGCACCGGCCTTTTCAGCTTTGCCCATAAATTTTTAATAAGATTTGAGATCAGGGTTTTGTGATGCCCACTCCAAAACAATGACTTTGATACTCTTAAGCCACTTTGTAACCAGTTTGGCAGTATGCTTCGGGTCATTGTCCATTTATTAGACCCATTTCTGCCCAAGTTTTAAGTTCCTGGCTGATGTCTTGAGATGTTGCTTCAGTATTGCCACATAATCTTCTTTCCTCATGATGCAATCTATTTTGTGAAGTGCACTAGTCCCTCCTGCAGCAAAACAATCCCACAACATGATGCCGAAACCCCCGTGTTTTACAGTTGGGATGGTGTTCTTAGGCTTCAAAGCTTCTCTCTTTTGCCTCCAAGCGCAAGAATGGTCATTATGGACAAACAGATCAATTTTAGTTTCGTGAGACCACAGGACATGTCTCCAAAATGTAAGGTCTTTGTTCCTGTGTGCATTTGCTAACATTATCTGGCTTTTTTATGTTTCTTTTGGAGTAATGGCTTCTTCCTGGCAGAGGGGCAGGAATAAGTCATGTGCCAGTTCAATTTTAGTTGTGTCAGACCACAGGACATGTCTCCAAAATTTAAGGTCTTTGTTCATGTGTGCATTTGCAAACTTTAATCTGGCTTTTTTTGTTTCTTTTGGAGTAATAACGTCTTTCAGCCCATGTTGATATAGTACTCATTTCACAGTGGATAATGACACAACCTTGCCAGCTTCCGCCAGCATCTTCACTAGGTCTTTTGTTTTTGTTCTTTGGTTGATATGCATATGTATGACCAAAGCACATTCATCTCTGGTACACGGAACCCGTCTCCTTCCTGAGTGGTATGATGGACATTCCCATCTTGTTTGTACTTGCATATAATTGTTTGTACAGATGAACGAGACACCTTCAGATATCTGGAAATTGCACTCAAGGATGCACCAGACTTGTGCAAGTCCACAATTCTCTTCCTGAGATCTTGGCTGATTTCTTTTGACTTTCCCATGATGCTACACAAAGAAGCAGTGTGTTCCAGGTGTGCATTAAAATACATCCACAGGTGTGTCTCTAATTAACTCAGATGTTGCCAATAAACCTATCAGAAGCTTCCAAAGACATATCATCATATGCTGTCCCATATTGTTTGAAGACATAGTACTCTTTGTGTATGTAAACGTTTGACTTTGCAGAAAGTAATAAAAATGCCTTAAACCATTTTCATTCTCTCAATATTGTGGCATTTAGCAAATATAAATCATTTTGGTTCCTAAATGACCTAAAACAGGAAAAGTTTATTCTGATTTCATGTCAGATAGTGAGAAAAACATGAATATGTGTATTTTTAGGTAGTGTATGTAAAGTTCTGGTTTCTACTGTATATATCTATCTAGCATTTATCTATCATTTTTCTAGCTTTGCACAGATTTTTCACACAGAAGAAAACATTTATTTTATGCGTTTTTCTGGTACCAGTCACATGGATGTTACACACGCACACATTTAGTTCACACGGATAGCACATGAACGACACATGTAGTACAATTACATAACTTAGTGACAAAAGAGCAGCACCAGTAACGGACTCGCGCTGCCTGCCATACGGGACAGGAATGGAGCCAATCCAAGGCCTCGGGTCCCAGTGTAGCTTCAAGCTGCAGGGACTCACACAACACAGCACAAGTAGGAAGGACTCACAGAAAGAAACACCGGTTCTGACCTCCGAACTATCCGGGATTTGCTGGAGCCCATGACAGTGGAGTCTGGCAGTCCAAAGGCGATGACATCTCAGTGATTAAAGAACTTTGATTGCAACCCCTGTGTTGCTCCCTTTCTTCACCGCCTCCAACCCTGCGCTCCACTGAAAGATTACTAATAGTCCCAACCTCCCTGTGGGCCTGAGCTCTGCCTGTGGAGAGCTGTACCAGCCTAGCTGCACTACCATCTACCCTCAGAGGAAACCTCTTGCAGCAGCGGCTCCTATCTTACCCGCACACCACAGGTGGTGTCACGAATAACTACTATCCCCATCATGATCCCCTAATTCTTGACACCGCTGGGGTCACGGAACCGGGCCTAGCTGCTGTGACATCCCAACCCCCGCCCAGTGAAAAGTAACCCTCCCCAGACCCCATGGGCGTGTCATAGGTTTAGCTAATGACCCCTGTCATGACTCACTTCCTGTGAATGCCCGCGGAGCAACAGCATTCACAGGAGCATCGCTCTAGTCAGCAGAAGTGATCGGATAGTGCAGGCATAAGGTGGGGACTAGTAATATCAATAGAAAATGAAAAAAAAAGTTTTTAAAAATATTAAATAAAAATTGTCACATTGAAGATAAAACAATAAAAAAGCCAAAACACATATCTGGTATTGCCGTCTTCAGAAATGCCTGATCTATCAAAATATAAAATCAATTTATATGATCGGTAAAGGCCGTAGTAAGATAAAAATCTAAACGCCAGAATTACGTTTTTTTTGGTCGCCGCAACATTGCTTTAAAATGAAATTACAGGTGATCAAAACATCGTATGTACCCAAAAATGGTATGATTAAAAACGTCAGGTCAAGGCACAAAAAACTAAGCCATCACACAGCCCTAGATCCCAAAAAATGAGAACGCTACAAGTCTTGAAAAATGGTGTAAAAAGCACTATTCTCTTTTTTTTTTACAAACTTCTACATTTTTTTGCACCACTTAAATAAAAGTAAAACTATACATGCTTCATATCTACGAACTCGTACTGACCTGTAGAATCATAATGCCATATAGTGAACATAGTAAAAAAATCCCCCAAAAACAATTATGGAATTGCACTTTTTTTGCAATTTCTCCGCAGTTGGATTTTTTTTCCCGTTTTTCTGTATAATATGGGGAAGAACAAATTGCATCATTCAAAAGTACAAGTCCGGCAAAAAAACAAGCAATCATACTGTATGGCTAAATTGATGGAAAAATAAAAAAAAATGATGGCTCTTAGAAGAAGGGGAGGAAAAAACAAAAACAGAAAATTGCTAGATTGGTCAAGGGGTTAAAAAAATACATACATTTTTCATTAAACTATTAGCACTCCCTGCTATGGATTAAAAAAATATAATGACCGGATATGTAATCAATATTACCCATTTCAGTTTTTTTTTTTGTTAAAAACTAAAATGTCTTTTTTTTGTTTTTGCATCCAAAGCTGCTATGTGCCATGATTCGATTCCTGTCTGTGAGAGGAGCCTACAGTAGGCATGTTCTCTAACAGCATGGTGTTTTTAATGTTCAGTTAAAGCATCCTTAGGGCATTGATATACGGTAATTGTAATGACTGTGTTTATGCAAATTAGCTAGAATCACAAGTGGTTCCATGCCGTGCATCATTTATACTGTAATCAGCTCCTCTTGCATAACAAAGCATGGTAAATTCCTAAAATTGTAAAATTCCTACACTAAATCTAAAAAAAAATATACATTATAATAGCTATTATATTCCACAGAATTAGGAATGGGTTCCTCTAAATCTCATTCTTTGAGTATGTGCTATTAGGGATGAGCGAGTAGTGAAATACTTGGACTCGCTATACTCGTAACTAGAGATGAGCGTTGTTCGAATCGAACCGTTCTCAAATTTCAAATTCGAGTTGTTTTGGACTATGTTCGAGTCATTTGACGAACTCGAAAGATTTGCTTAACGTTCGAGAGTTCGAGATTATGTTCGATAACGGTTTGATCACCAAAAGCGTAACTGTAGCTTTTTACAGCTACATGTCCAGGGAGCCAGCGCTGGCAGCCTGCGGTATGCTGGTAACCAGGGTACATATCGGGAATCCAAGCAAAGCGCTTTGCTTAGTAACCCAATGTGTACCCTGGCTACGTGTGCAGGGAGCCAGTGCTGGCAGTCTGAAAGCGGCGTACGCTGGTAACCAGGGCACATATCAGGTATCCAAGCAAAGCGCTTTGCTTAGTAAGCCGATCTGCAAGGAGTTTGTATGTTCTCCCTGTGTTTGCGTGGGTTTCCTCCGGGTACTTCGGTTTCCTCCCACACTCCAAAGACATACAGATAGGGACTTTAGATTGTGAGCCCCAATGGGGACAGTGTTCCTGATGTATGTAAAGCGCTGCGGAATATGTTAGCGCTACATAAAAATAAAGATTTGATTTGATTTGATTTGATGTGTACCCTGGTTACCAAGCACATTGTCGTTACACGGGTCGCTGGTCACTATAGGGATTTGCCTGATTGACAGCTCACCAGCGACCATATAGCGACGCACCAACGATCCCTGCCAGGTCGGATCGCTGGTCGGATCGTTGGTGCGTCGCTATGTGTGATGGGCCCCCAAGTGTTTCTATGACTATAAACACAGCTATAAACGCAAGAGGTGGGTAGTACAATCACATGTACAGGAAGAGGATTCCATGTGTTGGTAAACACAGAAGTGTGAATCCTCCCGGTACCGTCACCCCTGCTTCCACCTCCCGTCCGGCGCCATGTCCGCTCCCGTGTGGCGCCATGGCCGGGCGGGAGGTGGAAGCAGCTGTGAAATCAAAAGTGAACAGTAGAAAAAAAAAATCATATTCACCTGTCTGCAAGCTCCCAACGTGTCCGCTCCCAGCTCCACTACTGGTACCGCCACCCCCACTCCGGCTGTGTGCAGACCCCCTCTACTCGTCCGATGGCTGCAGCACCTGGCGATGATCAGCTGATGTGGTCACCTGACAGCATCAGCTGACAGTATAAGTGCAGCGGTGAGGCCGGCTTTTTACTGCCCGGCCGGCTAAACTATCAGCTGATGCCGTCAGGAAACTTCATCAGCCGATTACCGCCGGGTCCTGCAGCGATCAGATGGGAGTCTGCACAGAAGTGTGTCGTTTTTGTTGTTTGTTTTTGCACTGATGCATCAGCTGATTGTATAATAGCCGTTTATACAATCAGCTGATGTGTCATGTGATTCAGGCCCTTGAACCTGACACATCATCTGATCGGTATGCCTTCCAGCAAACCGATCTGATGATATTGGATCCGTATTGGATGGCACGGGACCCTTGACCCAGGATTACTGCGGAGGGGGGTTCTTTATTTCTATAAAGATGGAGTCACTAATTGTATTGTGTTTTATTTCTAATAAAAATATTTTTCTGTGTGTTGTGTTTTTTTATCTGTACTAGAAATTTATGGTGGCCATGTCTAATATTGGCGTGACACCATGAATTTTGTGATTAGGGCCAGTTGATAATATACAGCTATCCCTAACCCCATTATTACCCAGTGAGCCACCCGTCACCAGGGCAGCTGGAAAAGTTGGATACAGCTCCAGAAGATGGTGCTGCTATGAAAGCGCCATTTTCTGGGACGGCTGCGGACTGCAATTCGCAGCGGGGGTGCCCAGAAAGCTTGGGCACCCTGCGCTGAAGATTCCAATTCCCAGCTGCCTAGTTGTACCTGGCTGGACCCAAAAATTAGGCGAAGCCAACATAATTTTTTTTAAAAAATTATTTCATGAAATTCGTGAAATAATAATAATAATAATAATAATAATAATAAAAAGGGCTTCCCTATATTTTTGGTTCCCAGCTGGGTGCAAATAAGCAGCTGGGGGTTGGGGGCAGCCCGTAGCTGCCTGCTGTACCTGGCTAGTATACAAAAATATGGCAAAGCCAACGTCATTTTTTTGGGGGGCAAAAAACTCCTGCATACAGTCCTGGATGGAGTATACTGAGCCTTGTAGTTCTGTAGCTGCTGTCTGCTCTCCTCCATACACTAGTGGATGAAGTATGCTGAGCCTTGTAGCACTGCTCTCTCTGCCTCTCCCACCAGCATACATTCCTGGATGGAACTTTCTGAGTCTTGTAGTTCCGCAGCTGTCTGCTTTCCTGCATACACTAGTGGAGAATGAAGAACATATTGAAGAAAAAAAATGACATCAGACCTTTTTTTTTTTTTTTAACAATCTTTAAAAACGCATAAAAACGCAGTGAGCAAAAACGCAGCAAAACGCAGCCAAAAATGCAAAAAAACACATTTTTTGATGCGTTGTTTTAATGTGCTGCGTTTTTGTGCATTTTTTTGTGGGAAAAAACGCACAAGAACGCAGCGTCAAAAAAACGCAGTGTGTGGACTTACCCTGAGCGTTTCTCTGACTATAAACGCAGCTTTAAACGCAAGGGGTGGGTAGTACAATCACGTGTACAGGAAGAGGATTCCTTGTATTGGTAAACACAGAAGAGTGGAATGACACCATGAATTTCGGGCTTAGGGCCAGTTGATAACATACAGCTAGCCCTAACCCCATTGTTACCCAGCGAGCCACCCGTCACCAGGGCAGCTGGAAAAGTTGGATATGGGGTGACACCATGAATTTCGGGCTTAGTACCATCTGAGAATACAAAGCTGGTATTAACCCCTTTATTACCCAACGAGCCACCGCCATCACGGCCGCTGGATGAGCCGGATAAAGTGCCTGGAAATGGCGCTAAGAAACAATGTGCCGATTCCAGGGGTGGCTGTGGGCTGCTGAGAATCCCAGCCCCCAGCTACCTGGCTTTACCTGACTGGCGATCAAAATACGGCGGGAGCCCACGCATTTTTTTTTAACTATTTTTAAATAAAAAAAATTAATGGGGTTCCCTGTATTTTGATTGCCAACCAAGGTAACGCCAGGCAGATGGGGGTGGCATCCCGTAGCTGTCTGCTTTATCTGCGCTGAGAATCAAAAATACCGTGGAGCGCTACGTCATTTTTTTTAATTATTTATTTTTACAGCACTGTCATGTCAGGCAATCAAAATACAGGGAAGCCCATTATTTTTTTTTAGTTATTTAAATAAATAATTAAAAAAAATACGTGGGCTCCCGCTGCATTTTTTGCATTGGTAGCTAAGGGTAATCCCAGCAGCTACTGGCTGCTAACCCCCACTGCTTGGTGTTACCTTCACTGGCAATGGAAAATCCAGGGAAGCATTTATATTTTTATTTTCTTTTAAGTTTTTTGCAAAAAAACTAAAAAAAAAAAAAAAAAAAATGACGTGGGCTTCACCATATTTTTGCTAGCCAGGTACAGCAGGCAACACCCAGCTGCCTATTTGTACCCGGCTAGGAGCTAAAAATATAGGGAAGCCCTTTTTTTTATTATTTCATGAATTTCATGAAATAATTAAAAAAAAAACAACATGGGCTTCGCCCAATTTTTGTGTCCAGCCAGGTACAACTAGGCAGCTGGGGATTGGAATCCGCAGCACAGGTTGGCCCAAGCTTTCTAGGCCCCTCCGCTGCGACTTGCAGTCCGCAGCCGTCCCAGAAAATGGCGCTTTCATAGAAGCACCATCTTCTGCCGCTGTATCCAACACTTCCAGTGGCCCTGATGCTCACTGGGTAATAAGGGGTTAATACTAGCTTTGTTTTACTAGTTAGTATTAAGCCAAAGATTTTAATGTCAGGCAAGTTTGACTCGGCCATTAAGAATCTCCAATAAAGGGTTAAAAAAAAGACACCACACAGAAAAAAAATACTTTAATAGAAATAAATACAGACACACTTAGAGACTCCATGTTTATGACTCCCTCTCACCCCTCCACGATCCTGGTCTTCTTTCTCCTTCAACCCATGCAGCTCTGCTACATCAGACTGCACTGCATGGGAGGAAGAACACTTCTGCTTCCCGTGCAGTCTAATCACTCAATGAGTGAGCAGAGGCTGCGGGTTGGTAAGCGGTGACGTCACCACTGCCACCGTTGCAATAGTAACCTGACAGGCGGGTTACTATAGCAACGGTGATCTCCGATCTGCTGATTCCCGGCGCCACTATTCATCGCCTGTGGCATCCAGTCCCTGCATGTGGGCTGACTCTGTAAAGAGCACTGACATGCAGGAACGGGGAGCCAAGCATGTGCCCGAGTATCTCGCCTGTACTAGCCGAGTATACTGAGTACGGAGATGCTCGGGCGAGCACCACATACTGGCAACATGCACTGACAGGACCTAGCATGACATCATAGTCATGTGACCAGTCTGTAGCCAATGAGATAATACACACGTGACTGGTCACATGCTTTGACATCACAAAAAGGTCCTATCATCAGTGCTGGTTACCGGGAGGACACAGTGATGATCGGAAGGAGAAGCGGCGGGAGACAGGGTGCAGAACGTGTCGTGGGACCTGTAAGTATAATGGCAATGTTTATTATTAACTGTATGTGTATATGTATAATGTGTTTGTACATGTTTGTGTTTGCCTGCCATTGTTTTCAATGGGGTTTGAAGTTGTTCGTCGAACGTTCGTTGAACGTTCAATGAACGCACCCGCCGTTCAATGAACCGAACCAAACTCGAACACTACGGAGGAGGCTCATCTCTACTTGTAACGAGTAGGTCCCTATACTCTGGTACTCGTTAAAAGTAGCGAGTCCAATTTTGTTTCTTGTTTTTTTTCTTTTTTCTCTTTTTTCTTTCCACATGTTCCTGCCCAACCCACGTGACTCTTAGTCATGGGAGAACTGACGCAATCTCTGTAAACATGGCCACTTTTTTCAGTTGCATATATGTACCCCTTGCATGTAACATGTGCTATGCCATTCCTTTTATGTTTTTCCTGATGAAGAAGACAGAGATGTCTTTAAAACGCGTTGACCTGTGAAAATAAAGAAAAAGGAATTCATCATATGTCCTGGATTTGTGGTTTTTAGCGCAGCATTTAACCCGTTTTCTCTAAACCATTTTTATAATTTACTGAAATAATTATATAAATATGACCCTGCTGTGTACTGTGTAATGGCCATGTCTGAACATACCACAGCTCCTGGGCAGGGGAAGACAAAAGATTATACAGACATATACAGGCAGGACAGCACAAGATCACAGATTATTCTTTCTGTGAGGTAAAACATTTCCCTGCCTGTATTTAAACAGAATAAATACACGTATATGTGCCCCTCTGTTTTAAACAACAACTATAAACACTGACATATAACTTCTAAGCCCTTTTCTGCATGCTTACATGATTCCTTTATGAGCCTTTGTGTAATAGCAGTGTGATATTAGCATGTGACAGCATGCAGAGGTGCTTTAGTTAACCTTGTGATATACTCCGTTTGATACAATTTTCCATGTGACAAGTATATGATCTTTTTAATGTTTGATTGCATTAAGTATCCCTGTAGGTCATGTTTATGTCATTTTTTAACATCCTTCCTCTTGGCCGCAATTTTCTACCATCATGTTTCTATATGTATCTTGTATATGTATTTTTTCTGAATCACTTTTTTGATAAAAGATAAATTAAGATATTGAATAAAAAATACATTTTTTGAAGCAGTTCTACTCGTTTTTTCTCCTGGTTTTGATTCTGCTCGTGAGTAGCTCTGGCACACAATGCAGTGTCCCCATAAGGGATAACTGCTGTGTGTCTGTATACATTGTTGGACTTATGTATCTAACATTTTTTCCTGTGGTTTCCACAGTTTTCCTTCTTTCATATAGTATGGATTTTAGAGCCCGCGATAATGCTTGGCTCACACAATTAAATGTGGCACTCGAGGAAGTCGGCACCAATGGTGAGGAGGTGTGTGGTGATGTCACTACGAAAGAGGCAGTCATACGATACAGGGATCTCCTGAGGAAGCGAACCAAAACCTGGTGGAACCGGGCCTTTCTTGACAAGTATACGCAGAGAAATTTGATCCCTCGTGGTTTACGGGTACAAGTTTTTCCATCTTTCCCAGTGGAGAATGAGTCATTCAGGAATAAATGGGAAGAACTATCCAGCACTTGCTCTAGAGGATTTTTACAACTTCTAAGTGAGCTTAATAGCTCATCTATCAGCGATATGGAAAAAGAAATGGAACAACTCCTTCATACGATAAAATCTTCATTACCGTCTGAAGCGCTTTCCAAATTTAACGCTGATATTGATTTGGAGCTCAGTAAGATGGAGAAGGAGATACAGGCGTTTAAAATTAAAAAATTCCAACGTGATCTTCGTGATCAACAACTTAACCAGATCTATAGGTGGCAACAGCCATCGTATAGATCTAGATCCAAATTTCGATCAAAATCAGGATCACGGTCACGTTCTGCGTCTTTAATATCTGGTTTTTCTTCTGACGAAACAACGGCCTCTGGTGGTACGGATGGGATGAATTTGGGTTCGAACCCTGCCCTTCCAGGAGTAATGACGCGACTCAAGGCCACTAAACAGGCCCCACCAAAGACATCCAAGAGGGATAACCGTACCCTTCAGGTAATCAATTTATCCACTCATGTGCTGTCGGGAGCACAGATTGAGGTTCTATCCAAGGGGCTCTCCTTCTCTCCGACTAATGCCTTTAATTTCTTCACAGCTATGAAGGATCTCCATCTTTTTTCTAGAAAGCTGGTATTGAAGAAACTACATAATCATCAGATGCCAACTTTTGGCTTGGATAGTCGAGAAGAGAGAGAGGCCCTGGCAATTTTAGAAGAACTTCAGTCGGAACAACAACCCCCTGACGGCACAGGTGTGTTTCCATCATCAATTTTACCTAGATCTACAAAGTTTCCCCCCTTGTCACTCTGTCCCTCTGTCGAGATATTCACAAGGTTGGTATTGAATGATCTTGCCGGGTTACCATCGCGGCGTCATAGTGACAACCTTACATCTCGACAGAGAACCGCTCTAAAACAACTAGAGAGCTGGAAGGACGTAGTAATAAAACCTGCTGACAAGGGGGGAAATGTAGTAATATGGCCTACCATCAAATATGAACGGGAAACCTTTCGTCAGTTGAGAGACAGAGAGACGTATAAAAAGTTGGATTTTAACCCTGTAAACTCCTTCTCTAGTGAGCTCTTAATGATTCTTGAGCGAGCGCTGGATTTGGGTCTTGTCACTAGGAAGGTTGTGGATGGCTTGTTGGTTAAATATCCTAAGGTACCCACCTTATACTTGCTCCCCAAAATTCATAAGGATGCCCTTGACCCGCCGGGCCGTCCGATCGTGTCTGGATTGGAGGGATTGTGTGACCCAGTATGTAAGTTTATTGACTTCTACTTAAAACCTCTGGTGGAAACACTTCCCTCCTATCTAAAAGACACGACGGACGTGCTCAATAGGGTCAATGGCATCCATATGGAGCCTGACATGTTATTAGTCACGGCGGATGTGGAATCATTGTACACCTGCATCCGCCATGACGATGGGTTGGCAGCTGCTCAATTCTTTCTTGGGACCTCCGGTCGGGACAGCGCGATGTGTGATCTGATTCTCCAGCTGCTCCGCTTTATCCTTACCCACAACTTCTTCACTTTTAAAGATTCGTTCTACTTGCAGCAGCGCGGCACTGCGATGGGTGCGGCCTGTGCGCCCTCGTACGCCAATCTCTTCCTAGGTTACTGGGAGAGATTGGTTTTTGGCGACGAGGGCGACCAGGCCGTATCCCAGGTGCAGTGCTGGCTCAGATACATAGACGATCTGTTGATTTTGTGGCAGGGTACGGCGGAGCAGCTTGAGACTTTTGTGGGTAGACTGGGCATGAATCCATTTAATATCAAGTTAACGCATAAATATCATAATAAATGTATCGACTTTTTAGACATCTTAATTACAGTCGATCATAATAATTTGATCCAAACGGATGTGTTCCGGAAGAGCACATCCGTGAATGCGTTGCTTCATGCCTCGTCTGCCCATAACTTATCCACTATTCGCGCTGTCCCCACCGGACAGTTCCTGAGGATGAAGAGAATTTGCTCATCAGACTCAAAATTTGAGGAGCAGGCTGCTGACCTTAAGTCACGGTTCCAGGAAAGGGGTTATAGCAACCGCAGTATTAAGAAGGGTTACCTTAGGGCCAAAAACACTCCAAGGTCCCAACTCCTACTGACAAGAAAAAAAGATAGACCTGAACATCCGGCGGTCAGATTTATTACTACTTTTAATCATGAATGGCATAATATTCGTGCCATTTTGAATCGCCACTGGTCTATCCTAACATCAGACCCTGCCCTGAAGGACTCTTTGTCCGATTACCCCTTGATGACAGCCAGGAGATCGGCTAATCTCCGCGATATGCTTGTCAAAAGCCATTACGTTCCACCAGTATCTACCTTTTTAGGTTTGTCCAACCCTCGGGTTGGGTGCTTCCCATGTGGTCATTGTCTCGCATGCGGCAATGTCACTCGCAGCTCGGTATTTTTGTCATCAGACGGGACGCGTGAGTTCTATATTAGGGACTATGTCTCTTGTGGCACCTCAAACGTCATATATTATGCCGTTTGTGGGTGCCCATTGATTTATATAGGATTGACGTCGCGTGAACTGCGCGTCCGCGTCCGCGAGCATGTGCGTGACATTGTTGCGGCAAAGACCGTGACTGATTGTGTCTCTTTAAAAACCATTCCACGCCACTTCAAAGCCTACCATGGATGCGATCCAAAATCCCTACTGGTACGTGGGATTGAGGTAATTCATGGCGGGATTAGGGGTGGCAATATTAAGAAAAGGCTGGCTCAGCGTGAGACGCGATGGATGGTGTTGTTGGATACAATCACCCCGTCGGGTCTCAATGAGGCATTGAGCTTTGCCCCTTTTCTATGACATTACCCCACTGTGCATGGGTTTTGTCCTTCCCTTTTTGTCTGATTAGGGATATGGACTTGTAGTAATTTATTTAGTTATCTGTTTTAATTTTGTTCTTTTATTCATTATGTTTCCTTTTTCCCTTTTATTTGTCCCTTTTTAAACAACAGCATTGATCCTATATGATTGCGACTTACCATGTCATAAAGCGATATTGAAGATTCTTTGCTTATCTAAACGGACACGGACTCTGGATGGCGTGTGCGGCATATTTATTGTATATTTATTCTTATTTATTTATGTCATATGTATTGATGTGACCATATTTGTATCTGTGTGTTTATCTAATGTGTCCGCATAGCCATAATCATCCGTGCCTGGTATTATCTGGTTTCTATGCTTTTTTGATCTATCATGGTTGTGCGCGTGCGCGTGTCGCGCTACGGGTCCGCCTTCCTCCCGGCCGTCTTTGTGTGACTTGTGCGCACGCGCGGGTGCTATGGAGACGCGTCCCTGCACCCGCGCGTGCGCTAACGTTATGACGGCACGGTGAGGTTTCCGGATCTTGTGGGCGCCATGCGCGCATGCGCCAAATAAAACCCACTGATAGGATACAGCTGTTGGTACAGGGTGAGCGGCTATTTAAACTAGCCGTGAGCTACAATCAGTCACTCCCTGATGAAGCAACGGCGCATAAGCAGCTACCTGTGAAACGTACGTTGGAGTTCTTTGGGGGACTTAACCCCTTCCTCACCTAAACTGACTTCTCTGGTTTACTTTGCAGTCGTAGACGGTCTATTGTGGTATGTATGGGGATCCTGCCAAGTTGTATGTTCCCTTTGCCGTGTTACTATGGGGTAGCCATTCTGATTTATGCTTACCCAGAGCACTGATATATATACAATTGGCTATATGGGACATTATATTTGGCAGAGATCCATCTGCAACCACTTGTTGTATTTCTAGTGTCACAGTTTGTATGATTTGAGTATACACATGTGTGGGCCTCAGTTTATGTGTTAATAATTCTATTGATATGTGACTAGCCCTTGGCTGACCTTGGCTGAGAACCTCCGTCTGTATATACACGGGTAATGGATTATTCATAAACTTGGTCCGCTTGTGGTACAGTTATATTCCTTAGTAGAATAAATACACGTATATGTGCCCCTCTGTTTTAAACAACAACTATAAACACTGACATATAACTTCTAAGCCCTTTTCTGCATGCTTACATGATTCCTTTATGAGCCTTTGTGTAATAGCAGTGTGATATTAGCATGTGACAGCATGCAGAGGTGCTTTAGTTAACCTTGTGATATACTCCGTTTGATACAATTTTCCATGTGACAAGTATATGATCTTTTTAATGTTTGATTGCATTAAGTATCCCTGTAGGTCATGTTTATGTCATTTTTTAACATCCTTCCTCTTGGCCGCAATTTTCTACCATCATGTTTCTATATGTATCTTGTATATGTATTTTTTCTGAATCACTTTTTTGATAAAAGATAAATTAAGATATTGAATAAAAAATACATTTTTTGAAGCAGTTCTACTCGTTTTTTCTCCTGGTTTTGACTGTATTTAAACACGTTTTACCTCACAGAAATCAGCAGCTTTGATACCTTGTTGTAATGTTTGTATACTCTTGTGTCTTTCCCTGCCCAGGTGATGTGGTATGTTGTGACCATGTTCCTGCATGGTCAGATACAGCCATAACACAGTAATGACTGGGAACATGTCTAAGATTATTTCAGCACAGGGACATTTTTTTAACACAGTAAAATCTGGAACATATTTTTCCAAGATCTATTGTACCAAAATTGTGCCGCTAACTACAGACTAGTCTCTAATCTCCACTTAATCTCCAAACTTCTGGAACATTTGATCCACACCCATCTAATCCGCTACTGTATTTGACAGATGCTCTCTCCTCAACCCTCTACAATCCGGTTTCCGCTCCCTAAACTCTACTAAAACTGCTCTTACTAAAGTCTCTAATTATCTACTAACAGCTAAAGCTAACAGTCACTACTGCATGCTGATTTTCCTGGATTTCTCTGCTGCATTTGATGCGGTGGATCACCAACACCTCCTCACTATGCTCCACTCTATCGGGCTCAAGGACAGTGTTATCTCTTGGTTCTCCTATTTCTTTGACTGCTTCACTGTATCTTTTGCTGGCTCCACTTCCTCTCCTCTTCCCCTTACGGTCGGGGTTCCTCAGGGTTTAGTCTTAGGCCCCCTCCTTTTCTCTCTATACACCGCCCCTATTGGACAAACCATCAGCAGATTTGGTTTCCAGTACCATCTCTATGCTGATGACACTCAACTGTACACATCATCTCCTGAAATCACCCCTGCATTATTCTGAAATACTAGCGATTGTCTGTCTGCTGTCTCCAACATCATGTCCTCCCTCTATCTAAAACTGAACCTGTCAAAAACTGAACTTCTCACGTTTCCTCCCTCTCCTAACCTTCCCAAACCCAATATTACCATTTCTGTGTGTGGTTCGACCATTACGCCGCAGCAGCATGCCTGTCTTGGGGTTATATTTGACTCCAATCTTTCCTTCGCTCCCCAAATTCGTTCACTCACTCGTTCATGTCACCTCCACCTCAAAAACATCTCTAGAATTCGACCTTTTTTTACCGTTGACTCCGCAAAAACTCCTACTCTCGCTCTTATTTATTATCGCATGGATTACTGTTATTCTCTACTAATTGGTCTCCTTATTACTAAACTCTCCCCTCTCCAATCAATTCTGAATGCCGCAGCCAGGATCATTTTCCTCTCCAACCGCTTCACTGATGCCTCTGCTCTGTGCCAGTCATTGCACTGGTTGCCTTTCCGTTACAGAGTCCAATATAAACTTATCACTCACACCTACAAAGCTCTCCACAATTCCACACTGCCCTGCATCTCCTCCCTGTTCTCTGTCTATCACCCCTCCCGTACCCTCCGCTCTGCTAATGACCTAAGACATCCTTAATAATTCGAACCTCCCACTCCCGTCTTCAAGATTTCTCATGAGCTGTGCCTATGCTTTGGAACACACTATCAAGAACAATCCGATTAATTCCCAACATCCACACCTTTAAGTGGGCCCTAAAAACGCATTTCTTTAGACTAGCCTATCACCTCACCTCCCTCATCTAATCTAGTCCCTTTCTGCCCTTCATAAAATTTACTTCCAATTCTTGTCCCCTGTATCTTCTGATTCCATTACTCTTCATGTACTTTTTTTACACTCTGTACCTGTATAAATTCTGGTTGGCGACCGGTCCACGCAGCTGGTTTTCAATTCCCTGTTAAATCGATGGTTGGATCATATATGACAAGCTTTTCTTCACCGATTCGCCCTTTGTGCCTCCCCTATTTCATCATAGTCTGTAAGCTTACGAGCAGGGCCCTCACTCCTCTTGGTATCTGAATATTGTTATTTTGTAATGTCTCATATTGTCTGTACATGTCCCCTCTGAATTGTAAAGCGCTGCAGAATATTTTGGCGCTATATAAATAAAAAATATTATTATTATTGATTAAAATGCACTTTGTTCTTGGAACAACCCTTTAAGATGTTAGTTAGTGTGTCATCCAATAGGGAAAATCCAAATTAAGCTATTCGCCACTGATCCTTAGTGGAATCCACATGAAAACGCCTTCAGTAAGTGATATGTAAGCAATACAGTTTTTACACCTTTGATGGAAAAATCTGCACAAGTGAACAGCAATGCAGATTTCTACTGTTGATTTGCGCAAAGTCTGTTGAAATGACTGGGACCATTTAAGGGGCTCAAAGCATTGAGACTTCTTCCTGTCCAACCTTAACAACTTTACGATCTTGGATGTACTGGTACGTCCAAGGTTGTGTACCTTGTTTTGATGGTGGCTTGCATGATGACCCTACATCTTTCCCTGCATATATTGGCGGATCTGATCAGCTCACATGTCTCTGTAACAGCGGCAGGTGAATTGGAGATCCACCCGCTTCAGTTAACTAATTAAATCCCGCTGTCAATCTGACAGCAGGATTTAACAGACGCCACCAGGGAGCATGCCATTCCCCGCTCCCATTGGTGGCCTCGTGGTGATATCACTCAGGTTAGTTGCAGCCACAGCTAGAGGTTCCCGTGGTCCTCCACCTGTGACTGCAGATCACCTCAATGAACTCTTACTGAGTTCACACACCTGCATCTCCTGGCAGAAAACTGCAGGCTTTTTTTGCCAGGAGATGCAGATTTGGTGCTGAAAGTTTTACGGTATGCAGTATGATGCGGTAGTGATGCCAGGAGGTGTAGACTTGGTGCAGGAATATGTTGTAAAAATTTCAACACCAGATCTCCATCCATCTCTTGGCAAAAAACGCACAAAAACAGTTTTGATGCCGTTTCGGTGCAGTTTTCTTACAGGAGGTGTAAATATGGTACTGAAATATGGTGCAGACATTTCAGCAATCCTGGGAGGCTGCAGGCTGTTTTTTTTTAGGCTGGGGTGCCCAATAACCAGCCCGACACTCCTAACCACCATCTTTCGGTTTTATCATGGCTGGGAATCAAAATTGGGGGATCACAAGCTGATTTTTTAAAATCATTTATTTAAATAATTAAAAAAAAAAACAAAAAACGCATGAGGTCGCTCTTATTTTAAGCACAGCCAAGATAAGTACACAGCTGGGGGCTGCAGCCTGTAGATGTACACTTTATCTGTGCTGGGTATTATAATAGGGACCCTTTGCCAATTTTTTTATTTATTTATTTTTACATCATGATAGGGACACACAGTGACTGTGATTGCAAGTGGTCAGGCATACTGCTGGAGGATGGGCAAAGCAGTGGATATGGATGAAGGATAATGAGTGGTCCCGGAAATAGTATGAGTGGCCCCGGAAGTATCATTACAGCCTCACAGGGCACTGGTAAGTATGTATAAGGTGCCTGCTTTTCTCTTTTTTAAAATTTTATTTTAATTACCCAGGTGGCTGGATCTGGATCAGTACCCAGAGTTTCCTGTGAACTCAAAGCCCAGGGTTGGTGCACGGGTACTTTTGAACCTGCCTGGATCCGGACTTTTACAGTTCTGCTCCACCTATCACTAGTCATCATCACCAACAAAGGCTTTTGTACAAAGTTTTAAATTTCAGTGTGTTTAATACTTTTTCCCTGTGTCATTTCTCATTATTACATATCACTAAATTTATGGACATCTATGATCTGATTTCCTTGCTTGTGTGGATTAAATGAGTTGCTACCGACATCTGCTGAGAAACTAATGTCAATAGTGTGGCGCCCTGGACAAGCCAGGACGTCACAGAACAACACCAACACACCCCACACACCTAAGTCAGACAAAAACCCTTGTTGCCTTCCTTCAGGGGCTCATGTCCACACCAGGGGGTGAGCCAGGCGGTTGGCCCCGCCCACCGAGGAGTTCACAGTCCTGGAGGCGGGAAAAGCAGTCAGTGGAGAGATGAGTTTTGAGTAGAGTTGAGAGAGGAGTGAAGTGGCAGTTAAGCAGACAGAAAGTGGTCCGGGTGTGTGGACCGGACGGATCGGCAAGGTTGGCAGACGGTGGTGACCGTCTGCAGGAGCGGCCTATTGTAGCTAACCGTAAGGACCGTGGACAGGCGGTGGCCCGGCGGTACCGGACCGGTACGCAAAGAGAAGCCAGCACCATCCGGCAGGGGCTTACGGACCCCGGCAAGGCTAGGAGTCGCCGTGAATTTGCCAAATCCGTTAGCGAAGGGAACCTCCTGGGTTTCCCAGCAGCCAAGTCCCGACAGAAGGCAACCGTCCAACCGAGAGAGGGAAACACAGTCACCGCCAAGGCTAAAGTTCCCAGGGCCAGAGCCTGCGGGCAAAAGGGGCTCCTTCAGTACCCATCCAAGCTGGGGAGTGGGTTACCGGTGGGAACCCATTGGAACCGTACACGTTACACAGGTGCAGGGAAAGGCAGTCACCATCAACCTGCCGGGAGGAGAAACACCGCAGCCGTCTGTGGGACCCGTCCATCCAGCCGTTTGTTTTACCGGAGACTCTGTGTACATCATTGGCTGAGTGAGTACCACCGTGCCGTACGGCGCAGCGCTGCCCCCGCGACCCTGCACCTCACCAGGCCCCGTAACCCGCCTGCCATCCATCCCTACCCCATCACCGGGCCCCGGGACAACCAACCTCCTACCCATGGAGGGGAGAACTAACATCCAGGCTGCTCCCTGTCATCACTCCCGGGATCCCCGTCCAGAGCAGCGGTGGTGTCACCAATCTCACCACAACCGTGGGTGGCATCACGGACAATATCAAATCCCCACAATGAAATCCCCTTTTCACTCACGGGTGAGGAACGCCGCTCGAGTCCCCGGGATCCGGCCCACCGCTCGAGCCACCACCGAGCAGCAGCAGCAGCAGCCGGACCCGAGCAGTGGGAGAGCGCAGCGTCCCCTCCTCCGCCCGCGACAACTTGGCGTCACAAACAGGATCTTACCGCTCTGCCGTTTGGTAGAGGTGCACCTTGTTACCGCCGGAGGTGTCCGGCCGGAAGATTTGAGAAGCCGCCATCTTGGGCGCGAAGAATTCCTGCTTGAGCATCTCCTCGAGCAGTGGAGGCGCGAAGCCCTTATCCCCGCCCCTGTAGAGGAGGAGCCGGAAAGAGACTAAGGGGGAGTGATGGCGTCTGGCCGCATGTGAACAGCGGCTGTGGAAGCGAGGACGCCAGGACTCTGCAGCGATATCGGGTTCCTGGAAAACCTCATTGCCGAGATGCAGAGTCCGACTACCAACGAAGAAGCCCCCGCACCCGGCACAGCGACGTGGCTGAGAGACCAGACCGCCCCGCTGAATAACCGTCTGCAGGCCCATATGCAGCTCCTCTTGGAGGAGTGGGAGACCAACATGGCGGACGTGGTGGCTGCGATGCGGAGACGCGAGGTGGAGGAGGATTTGGAAAAGCGGGTAAGAGACCCACGCCCCTGTGTTCCCCAGGGATCTGCCACTGCGGCAGAGGGGCCCGGCCTGCACCCGCTCACCCTGCTGCCTCCCCCGCTACCCGTGTTAGCCGCTGCCGCCCCGCCACTAGGCCCGCTACCTGTCCAACCCGTAGCAATACCCTGCCAACCCGCCCCGGCAGACCAGCCGGCTGCAGACTCTCAGGACCCCCTTGAACCGCATCTGTGGGAGCTGCTGGGACCGCGGCCCCTTAACGAAAATGTGCCAGAAGTCCCGGCAGTGATTGCGCCAGACCCCGAGCCCGGGACCGTGGCATGGATGAAGGCCCGAGTGATGGAGTTCCACCAACGCCAGCAAAGTCAGATATTCCTCATGATGGAGCAGTGAACCAATGAAGTGGAAACGCTGGTTGCAACTGCCTCAATGTATGGGAAGGGAGTAGATGTGACGGAGCCGATGGGTAGCCCACGTCCCCATGTCCTACCAGGACCGGCCACTGCGGCTGGGGGGCCCGGCCCTATCTCGGTCCTCGTATCATCCCTACCATTATTCTTGGGGCGCCTCAGCGTTAACCAACCTGACCTACTACCTCACGCTACCGCAGAAGAATCTGATGTGCTGGATACTGGGAGCCGGGAGGCTGCGGCAGCTGGCGGCAACCCACCTGACGCAGAGACAAGTGACAGTGACTCCAGCTCTGGTGCTGAGCCCACCCCTGAAATTGAGGAGGCGAGTGAGCATCTCCGCTACGTGGGAGAGCCGGTGGTTTATTACATCCCGCACACTGGTGGAAACGGATACCGGGCACCCCTTTCTCAGCAGGCCTGTCACTGCATGTTCGATATGTTGGTGGCAGAGGATGAAGCCACCTCAGCGGGAAGCGAGCAGTGATGGCAGCAGAGTCCCGCTGCAAGTTGTCCCCGTTGGGACCACCAAAGTACCGTTTACAAGTTTTTGAGAATGATAAGAATGATTACCGAAGATTCACCTGATTGAAGCCTTGAATTGCACCAGTCATTGCCGGCAACTGGTCCCTGTTGGGACCCCTTTACCAAATGCGTAGAAACTGCTACGGACAAGCCCGAGAACTGGCAGGGCAACCACGAACTTGTGGTTTGTAAATAAAATGTGTTTTATGGCTTTACCGTAACCGCCTCCAGAGAGGCTGATTTGGAGGATGGGCCTGGAGGGAAGTGATGGCTCAGGCCCGCCAGTACCGCAACCGGTGGCGATCCTCCGGGGATTTCAGGGGTTCCCCATGGACGTGGGTCCCCTGAAAAGGACAGAACCCGCCAAGGGGTGCTGCCTGTTTGCTTAGGGGCAGCATCAGGGCCAGGTTACTTGGGTGGGAGGGCGCGGAAGCCGTTACCGATATGCCTCCCGATGTGGGAAGAAGTTATTATACTTGTAATCTCTGTTTACCGTTTATCTTTTTCAGTTTGTGAAAATAAAACCGGTGATGGATGGGCAGCCCGCGGACGGTCTGCATTTTAATAAGGGGGAATGTGGCGCCCTAGACAAGCCAGGACGTCACAGAACAACACCAACACACCCCACACTCCCGGTCAGGCACACCTA
The DNA here is from genome assembly GCF_048569485.1 of Anomaloglossus baeobatrachus. Lineage (NCBI taxonomy): Eukaryota > Metazoa > Chordata > Amphibia > Anura > Aromobatidae > Anomaloglossus > Anomaloglossus baeobatrachus. The sequence goes on from NC_134356.1 coordinate 548,782,059, forward strand.
AGTCAGACAAAAACCCTTGTTGCCTTCCTCCAGGGGGTGGGCCAGGCGGTTGGCCCCACCCACCGAGGAGTTCACAGTCCTGGAGGCGGGAAAAGCAGTCAGTGGAGAGATGAGTTTTGAGTAGAGTTGAGAGAGGAGGGAAGTGGCAGTTAAGCAGACAGAAAGTGGTCCGGGTGTGTGGCCCGGACGGATCGGCAAGGTTGGCAGACGGTGGTAACCGTCTGCAGAAGTGGCCTATTGGAGCTAACCGTAAGGACCGTGGATGGGCGGTGGCCCGGCGGTACCGGATCGGTACGCAAAGAGAAGCCAGCACCATCCGGCAGGGGCTTACGGACCCCGGCAAGGCTAGGAGTCGCCGTGAATTTTCCAAATCCGTTAGCGAAGGGAACCTCCTGGGTTTCCCAGCAGCCAAGTCCCGACAGAAGGCAACCGTCCAACCGAGAGAGGGAAACACAGTCACCGCCAAGGCTAAAGTTCCCAGGGCCAGAGCCTGCGGGCAAAAGGGGCTCCTTCAGCACCCATCCAAGCTGGGGAGCGGGTTACCAGTGGGAACCCATTGGAACCGTACACGTTACACAGGTGCAGGGAAAGGCAGTCACCATCAACCTGCCGGGAGGAGAAACACCGCAGCTGTCTGTGGGACCCGTCCATCCAGCCGTTTGTTTTACCGGAGACCCTGTGTACATCATTGGCTGAGTGAGTACCACCGTGCCGTACGGCGCAGCGCTGCCCCCGCGACCCTGCACCTCACCAGGCCCCGTAACCTGCCTGCCATCCATCCCTACCCCATCACCGGGCCCCGGGACAACCATCCCCCTACCCATGGAGGGGAGAACTAACATCCAGGCTGCTCCCTGTCATCACTCCCGGGATCCCCGTCCAGAGCAGCGGTGGTGTCACCAATCTCACCACAACCGTGGGTGGCGTCACGGACAATATCAAATCCCCACAATCAAATCCCCTTTTCACTCACGGGCGAGGAACGCCGCTCGAGTCCCCGGGATCAGGCCCACCGCTCGAGCCACCACCGAGCAGCAGCAGCAGCAGCCGGACCCGAGCAGTGGGAGAGCGCAGCGTCCCCTCCTCCGCCCGCGACAATAGCCACTTCAGAAATATATTTACTCAGAAAATAGGTGACATATTCAATACTTGTTTCACCTACTGTACATATGTTCCTGCTTTATAATGGAGAACTCTTAGTTCCAATTAATGATAACCTGTGATTAGGTAAAAAGTGTTTTTTTAACTTATTTTAAGACAAGCTTTTTTCTTTTTGTAAATTCACAATATGATCCCAGAAACATGGGACTTTTTATTTAATTACCTCAATATGCTAATTTGTATTGATTTTACCAAGGGGCTCTGATTCACATGTTTCTTACGGGACATGTCTTTTGACCGCACTGTATAATTACCTTGTAAGTAGAGATGAGCGAACCTGAGGTTCGAAGTTCGAGATTCAGGTTCAGAAACCGGATACCAAAAAACAAGTTCAGGTTCAAAGTTTGAGTGAGTTACGAGTTCAAACCACTCAAGCGAGCAGCGCTATGTTTGGGTATGAGTGATGTTCAGCCCTGTGTGAGCCGTGTGCAGTGTTTGAACAGCTCACACTTGAGGTAAAATCAGCATGGTCAGATGTAGTGTGAACACACACAAATTTTTTTTTATAAAACCCCGCCTGCCCTCCCCAGGAAGTATTCTGCTTATGGCTGACAGCATGTGGGTGGAGCCACGAACTGCCCAATTACTGACTTCCATTGAGGTTCAGATCAAGTCGGGATCAAAAACCGAACTTTTTTAAGGTTTGAATGTATTTGGTGGACCAAACATCTAAATGTTCGCTCATATCTACTTGTAAGTGACTCCAGTTTAAGAATTAGTACATTTGACACACTACATAAAAAGGGTCAAATTTCTGTAACCATAGGGTGGATTTAAAACAAGAAAAAATTGAATACTCAGGTGAAGAGCAAAAGAAAAATAAGTGGAAAAACTGCCCACTTATGACCGGTGACATGTCTTGTGTATATATTTTTCCCCAAATTTAATGAATTAAAGTTTTATGAAATGAATTTTGTCCCACATGAAAGCATTTATGGAAATATTAATAGAAGTATTAGATGGTTGTTGGGTTTGGACATAGTTCATAACATTTTGGAGCCCTGGTTTATCATAAATTAGAGTACACAGTTGTATACGTATGATGACTGAACTAGAAATGTACCATAGGTTTACGGATTTGTTGGCTCAGTTTTAGTAAAATTGTTTATCTTGTATATCACTGGATGAACATATAAGCCCAGTAAATATATTGTTGGAGTCATCCTCAGAATGCTATTCTATTATGCCAATCGCTACATATAAATGACACACCCATAAGTTAGTATCATAAAATGCAAATGGTCTACTTGACTTTTTCATTTTTTTGCAGGAACCTAGAACTTATATAAATGTCTCCCTGAAGAACTATAAAGGAATCAGGGCAGAATTGCAATTTGCCCTGCAAGACTAAACCAACTGTACGAGCATTTTCCTGTTCACACTAGTACTCCAGATATACAGATACAGCTTGTTCTTGATACTGTATTATTTTCCAGTGAGCCATGTACCTAGAAGACCTGGAAGAGAGAGAAACTATGTTTCCTGAATGCAAAATGTTGATCACTGCTGAGGCTGCACGTTTTCTTTTCGCACAAGAGGCCCATTGTCTGATAATTACAATTATATTCTTTGTGCTTCAACAGTGGGAAGCTGACTTACCTGAGAACAGAACTGCTGCAGATGTGTATGCTGAGAGGTATTGGGAACTCAAGCCAATTTCCCCTAAATCCATCTGACTTCATTGCAGCGCTGGAGAAATACTTCCCTGGGACACCTGTCGGATCAGCAAGGAATTTCCCTTGTGTATAAGTTTAATGATAAAAACATGGCATTCTGCCTCATGAAAAACAATGAGCCTGAGACCATGTGGAATGTCGTAATGGCTTCCAAAGCCTTCAGGAAAGAGATGTTTTGGGAATAGATGGGATTCTGTGAGTATAATGTTGCAATTAGAATTTGTAGCAACATTTTGATGTCCGTGTATCAACCCGATGAAATCGGAACTTCAGTGCAGAGCAATTAATTTTAATTGTATTCTCCACAGCTGTGTCAACTCCGTGTGGATTAACCCTTTAGCTTCCAGAAGAGGCTGCTTCTCACTGCTTTCCCAAACTTTGCTTACCCTATCTATAATCCACACAATAGGATAACTTATTAAGACTGTATTTACCCAAGCTAAAGTATGCTGCACCTAATTTATTAGGAGTCTCATGTGCCTTAATTAATTTGGGCTTCTCTGACTGTTTGTCCATGCACTAGAAAGTCACATCCGCCCCAGTTATGGTTTGGCATAGATTTGCGCCACAACTAATTTGTGGAGCAAATTTTCAGAAATTTGATAGAGGGGCTTCACCTCTCCTTCTAAGCCACAGGCACCAAAATTATGAGCCATGGCAAAAAGTTGCTGAATTTTACGTTTTATAAGACATACTGGATTATAAGACACACCCCAAATTTAAAATAGGAAAATAGGAAGAAGAAAATGTTAAAATGGGGGTCCATCTTATAATCCTAGTGTGTCTTATAATATCTCACTGGGGGGAGTGGCTAAGGAGGGTCATAGGAGGCAGGTCGGCGATGTTGCGGGCTCAGAGGAGGGGGTGTTGTGGCTCAGGATGTTCAGTGGACGACGGGTTGACAATGCTGTGGGTTCAGAGGAGGGAGTGTCGCGGCTCAGGAGGGTCAGTGATACTGCGGATTTGAGGGTATTGTGGTGGAGGCGGGCGACATTGATTGACTGCCAGCGTGCTGTGGGTTCCATTGAACTGTAGGCAGTTGACAAGATGAATTTCAAGAAAATGGCCGAGGAGGCAGCGCATTGCGTCAAGCGCTGGCAGTTCAATGGAACTTGTCTACATTGTTTATCACAATAAAAGCTAAGTACCACATTGGAATAAAGATAAAACAGGTTAGAGTTTTGACCATTGCAAGAAAAAATAAGACTTCAGTATTGTGTGAATGTAATGATACTATATATTTTATAATATTGTGGTCTAAGATATTAGAAAAAAATTGACAAGCAATATGCAAGATATCCTGAAAAAACCCAGTTCAGTTTATTTATCTTAAGGCAAAATAGTCTTCAAAGTTCAACTATTCACCCTACAGCATTGCGGTATTATAAAGTGTATTTTTATGAAAACTTAGATGTTGCTTCTCATTTTCTTTTTCCATTAGAATCAACATGAAGCAAGAGAAACACAATTGTCTAGGAGTTTAGGTTTCACTCTTGTAGACCACATGCTAGGAGATCTGAGAGCGCTTTACTTTGATGGGCTTGTTTTTGTTAACCTTTTTTTGTAGTATCTAACTATGCCTAGTTTTCCAGTGATTGCTCAAAATGATCACTTTGCTATTTCACTATATAGTGATGCATGGGGCAGATTATGACACTTTCTAAAATATGGCCAGTTAAAGGGACCTGTCACATTGAATCTTCAGGTTTGTTTGTGGACAGTATGTTATAGAGCTGGAGCAACTAAGCAAATTAATATACAGTATACAGTGGGTACAGAAAGTATTCAGACCCCTTTAAATTTTTCCCTCTTTGTTTCATTGCAGCCATTTGGTAAATTCTAAATGGGGTTTTTTTCTCATTTATGTACACTCTGCACCTCATCTTGACAAAAAAACCCCAGAAAAGTAGAAATTTTTGCAAATTAATTAAACAAGAAAAATTTAAATATCACATGGTTATAAGTATTCAGACCCTTGCTCAGACACTAATATTTAAATTACAGTACACGCTGTCCATTTCCTTGTGATCCTCCTTGAGATGGTTCTACTTCTTCATTGTAGTCCAGCGATGTTTAATGAAACTGATTGGACTAGATTTGGAAAGGCACATACCTGTCTATACTGTATAAGAGACCTCACAGCTCACAGTGCATGTCACACTAAACGAGAACCATGAGGTCAAAGGAACTGGCCAAGGAGCTCAGAGACAGGCAATGCACAGATCTGGCCAAGGTTACAAAAGAATTTCTGCAGTACTTAAGGTTCCTAAGAGCACAGTGGCCTCCATAATCTTTAAATGGAAGAAGTTTGAGACCACCAGAACTCTTCCTAGACCTGGCCATCCTGCTAAACTGAGCAATTGTGGAAGAAGAGCCTTGGTGAGAAAGGTAAAGAAGAAGCCCAAGATCACTGTTGCTGAGCTCCAGAATTGCAGTAGGGAAATGGGAGAAAGTTTGTAAAAAAACACATTAAGGACTCCCAGACTATGAGAAATAAGATTCTCTGGTCTGATGAGATGAAGATAGAACTTTTTGGTGATAATTCTAAGTGTTATGTGTGGAGAAAAACAGGCACTGCTCATCACCTGCCTAATACAATCCCAAAACAGTGAAACGTGGTGGTGGCAGCATCATGCTATGAGCGTGTTTTTCAGCTGCAGGGAAAGGACGACTGGTTGTTGAAGGAAAGATGAATGTGGCCAAGTACAGAGATATCCTTTAAAAAACCTCTTCCAGAGTGCTCTGGACCTCAGACTTGGCGAATTCCCCTCCCGTACCAGCACTATTCCAGTGGTGTCCAGGATCGCAGTGTCGTGGCTCACATGGTGTTGTGACATCACACGAGCCCTGCATCCAATCAGCAGCAACCTCCTTCTCCCCGTCTTTGGACCAAACAAATAATCAGCAGGAAGTGATCACAGCTGCTGCACTCACTTCCTGTTGATTGTTCCTTTGGTCCGAAGAGGGGGAGAAAGTAGCCGGTGCTGATTAAACGCAGGGCTCCTGTGATGTCACATCCCCATGTGAGCCCCGACACCACGATTCCGGACACCACTGGAATGACAAGCGAGGTGAGTAGACTTTTTACCTGGGGGCAACCAGTGGAATCAAAAGGGGTTCTCTTTGTAGTGGACAACCCCTTTAACATTGCAAAAGGCAGCAGAAGCCATTTTTTTTATATATATATGAGAAAATCACTAATGAAACACTAATGGAGTAAACTGACCCACTAACTAAACACTGGTGAAACTTGGATAACAAACACCGATGACATTCATACTAGTTTTTATGTACCAGAAAAATCACTGATCATCTGAATGAGGACTTGCTATGTACATTTATACAAAGAAAACTGTCAGTCACTAGTAACATCACCTTTAAGGGTCAAAGGGACCGAGGTGTTCTGTATTGAGTCAAAGCAGCATTTAGATGGATTCATCAGAGTGTGTGTTTGCTACCAAGGCCATATACCCTTACATGATACAGAGACCCCAGATGTAAAAGCATCAGCAAAGAAGAATTCAGTCCATTTTATAAAAATAATGTAAGTTTTTCTGGTGGAACTTGTGCAACATATACAGTAGACACAGGGGCATAAAAATCATGGGTCCCCATAGCAAAAGTTGTAATTGCTCCCCCCCCAAAAAAAAAAAAAAAATATTTGGCAGGGTCATGGAAGTGCACGTCTCACAAGTTTGCAACCCTTACAAAGTAATTTTCATCCTATTGAAGCCCCTAGATTCACTGTTCATTGCACCAATAAAGTGTGATCTCAATAAAAGTGCCCCACAAACATTGTATGATACCCCACAGTGAATTCATCCACAGTATCCCCCACACACAGTAGGGTGACTCTACTGTATCTCCCCAAATTCCCTGGCAAAATATGATGACTCCAAGACAGTATGATCTCTCATCTGTGAGCCCCACACAGCTCTCCATACAGGATAATTGGCCTACAAAAACAAAGTCAATGTGAAATGGACCGCTGGCAACCTAGATACTTAAAGGTCTGTTATACTAATGCGGGCGTCACACAAGACAATATATCGTGCGATATGTCGTCGCTCGTCGGGGTCACGTCGTAAATGACGCACATCCGCCATCGTTTGATATATCGTAGCGTGTGACAGCTACGAGCGATGGTGAATGAGCAAAAATACTCACCTTATCGTTGCTCGTTGACACGTCGCTCATTTTCATAATATCGTCCCTCCTTCTGTGCGCCGGTTGTTCATCGTATCCGGGGTAGCACACATCGCTCCGTGTGACACCCCGAGAATGATGAACACAGCTTACCTGCGTCTCGCCGGCAATGCGGAAGGAAGGAGGTGGGCGGGATGTTTACGTCCCGCTCATCTCCGCCCCTCCGCTTCTATTGGCCAGCCGCTGTGTGATGTCGCAGTGACGCCAAACGTCCCACCCCCTTCAGGCAGTGGATGTTCGCCGCCCACAGCGACGTCGCTCAGCAGGTAAGTGCGTGTGACGGGCGTTTAACGACTTTGTGCGCCACGGGCAACTAATTGCCCATGACGCACAAACGACGTGGGCGGGTACGATCGCTCCTGCGATCGCACGATAGATCGTATCGTGTGACGCCCGCATAAGTCCATATGCCAGCCACCTGTTCGGCCCACAGGCAAAACAGAGAAAAGAAGAAACAGCGGCATCCGGACTGAATAAATAGAATATAAAAATGTATTAAAAAAAACATATTAAAAACCATCCTGAAAGAGTCATATGGGTGCTTACGTGTTTCAAGTATGCACTGCGCTCTTAATCATAGATACATTAAAATACAAGCAACATATGATAAATTCACATTATCATAATGAAGTTAGCACATTGCACCTACCTACAAGTGAAAAAAAAATACTCTATTAAATTAAAATTGCATCTTTCCTGTTATTGAGTCCCCTATTTTGTATTTAATTTAATGATACGCTTTTCTCATATAACGTTTTTTTTCTGCCAATTACCAACCACTTCTAGGTGGAATAACTTTTTCGGTGGCATAAAAATTCATACAATCAAGCAGACCATTATGTTTTTCATCAAAATGTTTTTCTAATAAATTGCTATATTTTAATTTAAAAAGTCTGGATAATTGGCCTACATATAGCATAATGGGCCGTACACCTCTACACACTGTGTAGTGGCCTCCACACCACCTCCACACAGTCTGAACCCACATAAACCTTCACACTATATAATTGCTTGCAGATAGTATAATGGTCCCCACATAGCCCTCCAAAAAGTATAAAGGCTTTCACATAGTTCTCCAAATTTTAGAATGGACCCTGCATAGCCCTCCAAATATTATACTGGCCTCCACATAACCCTGCAAATATTATAATGGCTACTACATAGCCTTTCACATAGTATAATGGACAACATATTGCCTTCTATATAGTGTAATACAACCCCATAGTTCTCCATATAGTATAATGAACCCCCCATAGTAATCTATAAAGTATGATGCAATCCATAATCCTGCATGTAGTATAAAGCACCTCATAGTCCTCCATATAGAATAATGCACGCTCCATAGTCCTCCATAGCATAGTATGGCTACCACAGTATACTCACTGATTAAAAAATAAATAAATAAATAAATAAATAAAAATAACAGATACTCCCCTCTCCTTGTTACCCCACTGCTCTGGTCTTGTCAATAAGCATTTCAAAACTCTTCACTGCTCAGCACAGCAGGCGCGATTAAATAACATCATTGCGACCAATGCACTGACATGTCAGATCTCAGAAGCCGAGGGAAAATGATTGAAGAGGGAGCAGACTACCCCTCTTTCATTATTACCTCCAACTGTATCAGCATCTAGGATGGGCGTGGGGGCCTAGTGCCAGCGGTAGCACCGGGCCCCGGACACCATAGCTGCCATGTGGTCTGAGAAGGTGGTAGATACAAAGCTCTACTCTAGTGAGATGCTCTACTGGTGGAGTGGAGCTGTGCTGGCTGAAGTGGGGGCTGTGTTGTGCAGGGTGGTGCGGTGGGTGAAATGCTCAGTTGACGGGACTGTGCTGGCTGCAGTGGGGGCTGTGTGAAGCAGACAGTGCAGCGGGTGAAATGCTCTGTCGGCGGTGTAGGGCTGTGTGGAGCAGGGCAGTGCGGCGGGTGAGATGCTCAGTTGACGGGGCTGTGCTGGCTGCAGTGGGGGCTGTGTGATGCAGACAATGCAGAGGGCGAAATGCTCTGTCGGCGGCACAGGGCTGTGTGGAGCAGCTTGGTGTGACGAGGGAGATGCTCTGTTGGCGATGCGGGGTTCAAATAATGGCGCCATGAGTCAGTGCGTGCACAGATGGAGCTCTCGGCAAAAGATCTAATCTGTGCATGTGCAGCCTCCGGCCCATTGATCTTCCAGCGGCAGACTTAAGAAAAATAGGGCCCGGAGGTGGCACGTGTGCAGATGAGATCTCAGCTTATCATTGAGCCGAGAGCTCAATATGTGCATGCCTCGACTCTAGGCACCATTTCTTTGAAGTCCGCACTGCCGACAGAGCATCTGTGACACCCGCCGCCCTGCCCTGCTCCACACAGCCATCATGGCGCCCGCAGCCAGCACAGCCCCCACCGCAGTGCCTGCCGCCTTGCCCTACTCCAGCACCGCCCCTGCCTTCTGTGACCCCGCTCCACTACCGCTGCAGCCCCACTCCGGTAAGACACCACTGGAGTATAAGACAGATGCCTTTTTTTTTTTCTTTTTAGCTTTTTTATCTCTAAATTTGGGGTGTGTCATAATCTGGTGCGTCTTAAAAAACTAAAAATACGTTACATTTTTTCCACCTCAATTTGTTAGCATGTCTTGAGCCTCACTGTGTGGTTAATGTGACTGGTTCCCTTCATATAAATCTTAATATGGTTGTCTGGTTTTATAAAATATAATGTTCCGCACACTACATCTGCTTTAAAGGGAATGTCTCATCACAAAATGGTTATTTAAAAAAATTCATTTTATGTTACTTGTATTTTTTTTTGTTTTTGTCAGTTATTATTTCATATCATAATCTTTATTATAAAAACTAAATTACAATCACACGCACTGCGCGCTGCCAAAATGTGTCAGTCTTCAGTCGCATAGAGGGAATGTAGACTATTGTTTAAAGTCTGGACAACCCCTCTAACATTGTGACCATCAATATAATTATTGCAAGTCCGTAAGAATAGATCACTTTAAATTTTTCAGATGGTTTTTGATGTTATTCATGAGAATCCAGCTCATATAGCTCAGTCAAAAATAAAGATGATAATGAGTAAATGTGCAAAATACAGAAATTTTTTTTAAAGATCACACACAACATGACACAATATCACAAGATAAAATCTACGAAGAGATAAAGGGGGTGTATAAGATGTATGGTAGGCGGATAAATAATAGCTCGTAACAAGTTCCCATTCACCTCTCATCAATCCACAAAACACTAGTGGTTGTAACTAGAGATGAGCGAACCGGTCGCGGTTCGGCTCGAGTTCGGTTCGCCAAACGGAGGTCTCGTTCGAGTTCGGTTCGTCGAGCGTTCGACGAACCGAACTCGAACCGCATAGGAAACAATGGCAGACAATCACAAACACATAAAAACACCTAGAAAACACCCTCAAAGTTGTCCAAAAAGTGACAAACAACTCACAACACAACACAAACACATGGGAAAGTGACAAGGACATATACTCATGCAAAAACAAAAGAGCTGGACAAGGAAAAAGAGGAGGAGACACAGATATAGGCATGGCACGCCCTTCTAAAATCATGTAAAACACCGCAAGGTGACTCCCTTTTTTCCAAAAATTGGGCCACACACACACCCCATCATTGGCAGCACTTGTGCCCCAGTTGTACACTTCACAGCTAGATTTGCATCAAGCACATTCAAAAATACGCCATACTTAACCGTCCCCAGGATGACCCCGGGGTAGGTAGCAAAGTCTTTCCTGATCCCAGCTCTGTTCATCTTGTATCATTTTTAAAAACAATGTAAGCAAGGGTTACTCCAAGCGGAGTCTCCCTTTTTTCCAAAAATTGGGCCACACACACACCCACCCCTTCAGTGGCAGCACTTGTGCCCCAGTTGTACACTTCACAGCTAGATTTGCATCAAGCACATTCAAAAATACGCCATACTTAACCGTCCCCAGGATGACACCGGGGTAGGTAGCAAAGTCTTTCCTGATCCCAGCTCTGTTCATCTTGGATCATTTTTAAAAACAATGTAAGCAAGGGTTACTCCAAGCGGAGTCTCCCTTTTTTCCAAAAATTGGGCCCCACACACACCCACCCATTCAGTGGCAGCACTTGTGCCCCAGTTGTACACTTCACAGCTAGATTTGCATCAAGCACATTCAAAAATACGCCATACTTAACCGTCCCCAGGATGACACCGAGGTAGGTAGCAAAGTCTTTCCTGATCCCAGCTCTGTTCATCTTTGATAATTTTTAAAAACAATGTAAGCAAGGGTTACTCCAAGCGGAGTCTCCCTTTTTTTCCAAAAATTGGGCCACACAGACACTAACCCCTTCAATGGCAGCACTTGTGCCCTAGTTGCAAACAGGATGTTTTGATTTGCATCAAGCACATTCCAAATGCACAAGCATTTACTCTCCCCAGGATGACACAGGGGTAGTGAAATCCTTGTGGATCTATGACTTGTTCATTTTGATGAACGTTAGTCTGTCCACATTGTCACTGGACAGACGCGTGCGCTTATCTGTCAGCACACACCCAGCAGCACTGAAGACACGTTCAGAGACAACGCTGGCAGCTGGACACGACAAAATCTCCAAGGCGTAACTGGAGAGCTCTGGCCATTTTTCAAGATTTGAAGCCCAAAATGAGCAAGGCTCCATTTGCAAAGTCATGGCATCGATGTTCATTTGGAGATACTCCTGTATCATCCTCTCTAGCCGTTGACTATGTGTCAGACTTGTTGTCTCTGGTGGCCTTGCAAAGGAGGGTCTAAAAAAATTATGAAAAGATTCAATAAAATTGCTGTTACCAGCACCAGATACGGTGCTACTGGTACGGGTAGACTGTTGGAGATGACGAGACCGTCCCATGTTTGTTAAGTTACAACTGGGAGATTCACTCCCTGCACCTGCACGGTTGTTTGGTGGAAAAGCCGAGCTAAGATCGAGTAACAGCTTCTGCTGATACTCCTGCATACGTGCGTCCCTTTCTATGGCTGGAATTATGTCACAAAATTTGGACTTGTACCGGGGATCTAATAGTGTGGCAAGCCAGTAGTCATCATCACTTCTAATTTTGACAATACGAGGGTCATGTTGGAGGTAGTGCAGCAAGAAGAAGGCGCTCATGTGTCTTGCGCAGCCATGCGGACCAAGTCCACGCTGTGTTTGTGGCATAGAGGTGCTAACCATTCTTTCTTCCTCTGACATCTTCCCCCAACCTCTTTCAGCTGAAATTTGACCAAGGTCTCCCTCATCCGCTGAGTCTTCTATGTCCATGGACAGTTCGTCCTCCATTTCTTCATGTTCTCCTGCACCTTCCTCAACATTCGCCTGCTACCATGCGCCCTTGTTGATCCCTGTCCCCCATGGTCCCATGCCTGCCGCGTTGGTGATGATGAACGTCTGGACCTTGGTGATGTTGTTGTGTCTTGCGCATATGAATCCTCCTGTTGTTCTCCCCTTCCTGTTGTCCCACCCCCTTACTCCGAATAGTGTTTAGCGTGTGCTCCAGCATGTAAATGACTGGAATTGTCATGCTGATAATGGCATTGTTAGCGCTAAACATATTCGTCGCCATGTCGAAACTGTGCAGAAGGGTGCATAGGTCCTTGATCTGAGACCACTCCATCAGGGTGATCTGCCCCACCTCTGCATCTCGTTGGCCCAGGCTATACGTCATGACGTATTGCACCAGGGCTCGGCGGTGCTGCCACAGTCGCTGTAACATGTGGAGAGTCGAATTCCAGCGTGTTGCCACATCGCATTTCAGGCGATGAACCGGCAGGCCGAAAGACTTCTGGAGCTATGCAAGTCGCTCAGCTGCGGCGGTTGAACGGCGGAAGTGAGCAGACAGTTTTCGTGCCCTGGTCAGAAGGCCATCTAGGCCGGGATAGTGTGTTAAAAATTGCTGGACAACAAGGTTCAACACGTGAGCCATACAAGGCACGTGTGTCACCTTGCCCAGGCGAAGGGCCGCACCCAGGTTTGCATCATTGTCGCACACGGCTGCAGGTTGAGTGGAGACAACCATTTATTAAACTCAGTCTCCAGAGCTGCCCACAACTCAGTCGCTGTGTGACTCCTATTTCCAAGACATGTCAAGCTAAAGACCGCCTGATGCCGTTGCGGTCTGCTGCCAGCATAGTAATGAGGGGTGCGTGATTCCTTCTGCGCAGTGAGAATGCTGGTGGCCTGACCAGGCAGACTTGGGGCGGAGGTGGAGGACACAGATGAGGTGGAGGAGGCAGAAGCAGTGGCGGAACTTGGACAGACAGAGGATTGACACACAAGTCGTGGGGACGGCAAGACTTGTGCAGCAGACCCTTCACCATCTATCACCATAGTTACCCAGTACCCAGTCAGCGACATGTAACGTCCCTGTCCATGCTTACTGGTCCAAGTATCGGTGGTGAAATGCACCCGTTCACACACAGAGTTTCTCAAAGAAGCTGTGATGTTGTGTGCGACATGCAGGTGTAGCGCGGGCACACCTTTCTTAGAGAAGTAGTGGCGACTGGGCATCTGGTCCTGGGGACCAGCGACAGACATAAGGTCTCTAAAATCCTGTGTGTCCACCAGGCGGAAAGGCAGCATTTTGGTAGCCATGAGCTTACAGAGGGATAAAGTCAACCTCTTAGCTTTGTCATGGGTCGCAGGAAATGGCCTTTTATTTGTCCACATCTGAGGGACAGAGATCTGGCTGCTGTGTGTAGACGGTGGTGAGTAGGGTGTCCCTGGAAAAATGCAGGTTTGTGAGGAAAGTGCAGGCGGAGACATGATATTGCCTTCATCCAACGTTGGTGCTATCAATGTCTGAGAGAGCTGTACACACGCACTTGTTTCCCCTTCCAAACCAACTGACGACCTACCAAGCAAACTGCCTGTTGCGGTTACAGTGGTGGAAGTTGTGCGTGGAAAACCAGGTGTGACAGCTGTCCCCACAGTCCTAGAAGCTGAAGGGCGCGCGGATGCACTGGAAGGGGCAGGCGGTGGATGGTTCGCTCCGCTAGGCCGCATTGCAGCACGGTGAGCTTCCCACTGGGACATATGATATTTATTCATGTGACGATTCATGGAAGAAGTTGTCAAACTGCTGAGGTTTTGCACTCTACTAAGAGAATCACGACAAATTTTACAGATCACATAATTTGGGCGATCTTTTGCTATGTCAAAAAAGGACCAGGCTAGGCAAGGCTTAGAGGCCATGCGACCTGCTGAGCCCCCCCGACTAGTGCTCAGAGGCAGAGTGGTGGCTGAGGATGCAGTTCTAGACATGCTACCAGTGCTCTGACTCTGTCCAGGAAGGCGCAAGGTAACTTCGTCGTCGGTTACATCCTCCTCCACCGCCTCTGTTGACCTCCTCGAGTGCCTGACTGTGGGTTGACAGTAGGTGGGATCTAGAACTTCCTCATCAATTGTTGTGTTTGCACTCCCCTCACCCTCAGACCGAGCCTCTTCTTGCCCTGACCGAATATTTAAGTTGTCATCACAATCTGGTATCTGCGTCTCATCATCATCAGTATGTTCCTCATTGTCTATAACAACAGGTGTTACAGTTTGTGAAAAAGGGTCAACATTATGCTCAGAAACTTGGTCCTCATGGCCTGAATCAGAGTCACAAAGGTTCTGGGCATCACTGCAGACCATTTCCTGGTCTGTACTCACTGTAGCTTGGGAGCAAACCTCTGATTCCCAGGCTATAGTGTGACTGAACAGCTCTGCAGACTCAGCCATCTCAGTTCCACCATACTGTGCAGGGCGGATGGAGACTTCAGAGCTGGGAGAATGCAAGTGTGATTGGGCTGACAACTTAGAGGACTGGTGTTTTTTGGATGCGGTAGTTGAGGTGGCGGAGAGGGCACTTGTTGGACCACTTGAGATCCATTCAAGCATTTTACTTTTTTGGCCATCATTTACCTTTGTTCCAGGTGTTCGTGTCCGTAAAAAAGGGAGCACATCGGATTGTCCACGGTGAGTAGTAGACATCTTACTTTTGCTGGAAGATGGTCTTTCTTCAGCAGATGTTAATGGAGCTTTGCCACCTTCCCCACGGACAAACCCTTTTTTTCCTTTTCCAACACGCCTCTTCCCCTTTCCACCAGCATCTGTCATTTTGCCACTCATTTTGATTGCGACAAGATTGTGCACTTAAAATGTGGTAGTAAAAATTGAGAGGTGGTGTAGATTGCAGCGGTGGTCTAGCTTTATTAACAGCAGAATAAACAACAATAATTATCCCTGACAATGCAACTACGGCCCTTAAACTGGCAGCATAAATTGCTAGTATAATAGCTTTATAACAATGAGCTTGGATGTTCAATGCAGAGGTGCTGCAAATATCTTTGCACTAGTGGGACAATACAGAAGTCCAACAGACACTTTTAGGATGCCACTAAGTTTCCTCAGTGTTTGGTATTATAATGGCTTTGTAACAATGAGTTTGAGTGTGCAATGCAGGCAGACGTGCTGCAAATATCTTTGCACTAGTGGGACAATACAGAAGTCCAACAGCCACGTTTAGGATGCCACTAAGTTTCCTCAGTGTTTGCTAGTATAATGGCTTAGTAACAATGAGCTTAAGTGTGCAAAGGGCAGGAGGGTACAGTGCCAGGGTTGTGGGGCTCTGGGTAGAGGAATGGAAGCCTCCCTTTCTATCCCTCCTAATGGGGAAATGCAGCGAGGAAATCCCTGACCTTAGCTACACAGACGCTGTCATCTTGTGTAGCTGTTAAAATCTGTTTTCACGGCCCTGACTGTCACCTATGGCTCTGACCCTGCCGGTATTAGCCCTTAAAAGGACTAATAGAAACTTCTATCCCTATTCTGTATAGCGCTGTGTATAGAGCATACACAGCAGTATCGGAGACAGGAGCTACGCCAGCGGTGTCTGACACCCAGACGCAGAAGAGATAATGGCGTCCGGACGGGCAGATACTCGTTTTTATAATGCAGGGACATGTGACATGGACACCCTATCACACATGCCATTGCTTCTCTGGCTAAAAGTCCACTTAGATGTGTGTGTGTCTGGGATTGGCTGACATGCTGGCCCGCCCCACTACACGCGCGCGCTTAGGGAAGGAAGACAAGGAAAAAAAAATAAATGGCTATCGCCATTATCCAAGCAGCAGTGATCTGAATGCGCTGTTCCCGCACACTATACACTGAAATTTGATAATAGTGTGAGTCACAGAGTGACTTACACTATTACAGTGGAAAGCCAGCTAGTAATTAGCTTGTCTTTTTGCTGCTAGAACCGTTCTCGAACATATCTAGAACTATCGAGCTTTAGCAAAAAGCTCTAGTTCTAGTTCGATCTAGAACAGCCCCCAAAATCACTCGAGCCGCGAACTGGAGAACCTCGAACCGCGAACCGCGCTCAACTCTAGTTGTAACATAAGACAAATCTTAAGGTGAGGATTGAGATGAGGGATACCCATAGGAAAATGCAGGATCACCACCAACGCGAGTTTCGCGTTGGTACTGTTGCTTTCCCAAAGAGGAAGAGGGTCTCCCTCATTGAGAAAGCAACAGTACCTCTGTGAAACGCGCGTTGGTGGTGATCCTGCATTTTCCTATGGGTATTTTGTGCTGATGTTCTGACTGGGCCTGGGTTCCCCTGCGACTGCACCTGTACTTTAGGTATTTTTTCTGACATCTTTAATCCAAGTATGGCTATACTGGGGACCTTGTTCAGCCGTGTGCACATGCACTTTATTAAATACTTTGGTAAACTTCTATAAGAACTGTCTAGCTTTTCCCTTGCCTCTCTATCCCTCATCTCAATCCTCACCTTGAGATTTATCTTATTTTCCACCCACTAGTATTTTGTGGATTGATGAGAGGTGAATGGGAACTTCTTACCAGCTATTATTTGTTCGCCTACCATACATCTTGTACATCCTCTTTATCTCTTAGTAGATTTTATCTTGTGATATTGTGTCATGTTGTGTGTAATCTTTAATAAAAATTTCTATATTTTGCACATTTACTCGTTATCCTCTTTATTTTTGATTTATCCTTGAGTAGTGCAGACACAGATTCAGTTATATTCATAATGATACCGTGTCCACCTTTATGGCTCATTTATTGGGAATTGTTTTCATCATATAGCTCTGTGCATCATTTTCCTAAGAATAAGGGCGTCTTTGAGTGCTGGAAACGCATCAGTGTACCCTAGGCCTTGGGTCTTCTGTTTTTTAATATGTTTTTTTTTCATTAAAGTTGTGTTTTTATGATAAGCTGTTGGACTGGGAGTGCAGAGAATTGTTCTATTTTATCTTCACCCTGCTGTGCCACATCAACTTTTGTCGGCATCCGTCCAGAAGATTTAACATGTGGTTTTCTCACGGAGCGTGTTAAGCCTCTGTCAACCATCAACTTTATCAGCTCATCTATTGGTATGTCTTAGTGTGTTTTGACTGTTTATAAGAATATGTTCACACTTGTGTATAAAACGGACAATTGGTATCTGATGTTTATCGGATTGCACTTGGCTAAATGTTATATTATGGAGCAGTGTTTTTTTCTCATGCCGGTTCAGCATCTCTACATGCCGAGATTGGCAGCGTATATCAGATCATGCTCACACATGCAAATGTATAGGTGCGTGTGAAACATCGGACTGCACTCGGATGTCATCCAGTCCGATATACACCGAGACACACAATGGAAAAGATGGAGAAATTAATCTCTCCATCTTCACCGCACTAGTGATTTCACATGCAAGAGAATCGGAGCACAGTAGATGATATTCGGCTCTCGCTCGCAGCAGAGTCTGAGCCGAATGTCATTAGCGTATAGTATCCGATTCTCTCGCGTCCAATGCCATAAGCCGGTGTGACCCCAGCCGCATCGTAACCAGCAGATATGTGAATGCAGCTTTAGGTTATTTTATATAATATGACCGAAATTAGTACAAGGCAAAGCTTCGTATTTGCAAAGAATGCAACATTTTTATGTAACACATTGATCATAATTGACTATACATCCTGACTCCTTACATCCAAATGCCCAGAACTATACAAACATCAAATTTCCCTCAAGGTTATTCTGTAGCATAATGTCTTGGAAGAATGAAAAAGGATCATATGATGTAGATGCTTTGCTTCCATAATAAATGGTGCCCGAGGTATTTACAGTTTAGTTTAAAGAAGAAAAGTGACACATCTGTTCCATATAATAACTGCAGACATCCCCAGACAGTATAATGCCTATATAAAGCTTCGGGCAGCACTTCTCTTACTATGCCAAGTTAATTGTGCCCAGTGGTGGCTTAAAGTGTAATGTATGCAGCATATAGCAGGAAAACAAGATTTGCAGCTCATAAACGAATACCATCCAGCACTCTTAAACATATGATACAGTATAAGAGAGCTGTACAATACTTTTGGGAGGTCTGAAGGGTTAATGATATTTATGATCTGTTGCACTTTACTTATAAAAACACATTTGGGAATTAAATAATGATATTTTTTTTTGTGCCATTGTAGAATTTTGATTCCTGACACATGGTTAACTTAGGAATCTAGGAATATTAGATGCAGAAAGTACAACCGTCCATGACCGCTGTGCAAACTTTTCCATAAAGAATATGTTCTGAATATAAAACAGGGCGGTGAATCTCTGAGGAAGTGTCTCTGAGAGTGCAGCGTTCTGCGCAGGAATTCATAACGCATGACTTCAAAGATCTATCAGTGCTGTAAAGTGGCCAATTGATCTATTCCAAGGGTCTTTTCCAAAATCTCGATGTCCAGGTGCACAGTCTAAATATCGATGTATGCGATGGTGCACTATTTATGGTAAAACTATAAATTTTTTCACTACATGCTTAGTATTTGCAATGGCGCGATTGACAGTGGTGATGACCGGATCGACGGTGATACAATGTGTGTGGCACAGCTTTTCAGAATTGTCAGCATCTTAACACAATATTTTCATTCCTAATGCTGCCAATGAAAAAATGGACAGCACTAGAACCAATATTATTAAATTGGGCTCTTCAGATCAGTGCTTTTTTACACTGACCACATATGCATGTGAAAAAAATTGAACATACACAGTTTTCTTCTCTATATCAGGTCAAACTGATCCAGTCTATTGGTGCTCAGAAAATAAAAGGATAGCATAGTAAACAACGCTATACTATCTGTTCTTTTAAGGACACATTGCAATTCTCTAACATAGAAAAATTGTAAATGGTCTTGTAAAATTTAAATTTAATAGTTGCTGCTGTAAAACACAGATTGCACCCGGATGACAATTCAGAAAAGAATCATCCAAATTTTCTTGATGAAACACTGGCAATTTTTTATACCTTTGTGTAAAGCTGGCCTCAAACAGATACATTTATAGATGATGACTCCTGACGAAGCCCACTGCAGGGAAACGCACATTGAGGTGCTTCCTGTGACACTTCCTGTGAACTTCTTGGCTTTAATTACTCTATTATGTCTCAAGGTAATTGTTGTTCTATACTGTACTAGTTATTATACATTTGTACTTTCTTGGTTATGAGCCTACATCTCGTGATGAGCAGATATATACTGCTCAAAAAATAAAGGAAACACCAAAATACAAGATCGTTGTTTACGTGTTTCCTTTATATTTTATAGTAGTATATATTCGGCACTATTCATTACTCGCAAGACTATTAGGGTATTTGAACTATACATTACTCATTGAGTATTTTTGTATTTGCCTCATGATTTTCAAGTTCTCTCTCTGCATGTTTGTAGCATTGATTGTCAGCCACTAGACATGCACGAATTACCTGCCAAACACAGTAATGATGTAGCCATGTTTGTTTCTGGCATTACTGTGATTGGCAGGCGAAGTGCAAAGAATAAATACTTAATAATAAATTACTTGTGGTCCCCCACTTATTTGTGGTAACCAACGCAGGTAAAGCAGACAGCTGAGTACTGGTGTTCTCAGGCTGGGAAGGTCCAAGGTTATTGGGTCCTCCCCAGCCTAAAAAGAGCAGCCCGCAGCTGTCCCATAATTGCGCATCCATTAGATTCACCAGTTGTGGCGCTAAAAATAGCTTAAAAATAATCACAAATAACTACAGCATAAAGCGGTCAACCGCTTTATGCTGTAGTTATTTGTGATTATTTTTTATCTCTCACACGGCTATTTCTGCAACATCAAATAGCGGTCACCTCCTCCACGGCTAGATATTGCTCATCATGCTCCTATTGGTTATTTTGTTTTATACTCTATACTCATACTCCATGCCCCTTTGATCTTATGGTAGTTGTTTTTAAACTTGCATGCAATGCTGTTTTGCTTGTTTGTCAATTAATAAAATCTATTCTATTGCACAGATACTCATTTTTGTCCTCTGTTTAGGCTGCTATTTTAGGCTGAGGAGTGCTCAATAATTATGGAGCTTCACAGCCTCAGAATACCATTCTCTAGCTGTCTGCTTTATCTACGCTGGGTATCAAAAATGGGCAGGAGCCCATGCTGTTTTTTTAAAATATTTATTTAAATATTTAAAGAAAAAATGGTTTGGGGGAGCCTCTCTTTTTAATAACCAACCAAGAGAAAAAACACACAGCTGGGGGATGCAGGCCGCAGTTATCTACTTTCCCGGTGCTGATTATCACAAATAGGCAGAAAAGTGGCTTAATACTCTTACAACATTGTTCCCAGAAGCGACCTGTGTTTCAGAGATGCATCCAGTCATCTTCCCCATGCTGTTCCGACTCAATTTCAGCACTTTTTCATCCATTTCAGCATTTTTACAGACCACCAGACATCCTGAGAGGGTCCGCCAAAAAATTATTGGAGTTTCTCACTGACTTGCGTTAGATTCATTATTCGTCATTAGAGTTGAGCGCGGTTCGCGGTTCGAGGTTCTCCAGTTCGAGGCTCGAGTGATTTTGGGGGCTGTTCTAGATCGAACTAGAACTCGAGCTTTTTGCAAAAGCTCGATAGTTCTAGATACGTTCGAGAACGGTTCTAGCAGCAAAAAAAACAGCTAATTCCTAGCTGGCTTTCCGCTGTAATAGTGTTAGTCACTCTGTGACTCACACTATTATGACATTTCAGTGTATAGTGTGCGGGAACAGCGCATTCAGATCACTGCTGTATGGATAATGGCGATCGCCATTTTTTTTTTTTTTCCTTGTCTTCCTTCCCTAAGCGCGCGTGTGTAATGGGGAGGGCCAGCATGTCAGCCAATCCCAGACACACACACAGCTAAGTGGACTTTTAGCCAGAGAAGCAACGGCATGTGTGATAGGATGTCCATGTCACATGTCCCTGCATTATAAAAACGGACATTTTCCTCCAGCACGCCATTATCTGCCTTCTGCGTCCTTGGTGTCAGACATCACTGGCGCAGCTCCGTCCTGAGTCCTATCGCCGATACTGCTGTATGCGCTCCATACACAGCGCTGGACAGCTTAGGGATAGCACTTTCTATCAGTCCTTTTAAGGGCTCATACCGGCAGGGTCAGAGCCATAGGTGACAGGTCCTGAAAACAGAGTTTAACAGCTACACAAGATGACAGCGTCTGTGTAGCTAAGGTCAGGGATTTCCTCGCTGCATTTCCCCATTAGGAGGGATAGAAAGGCAGGCTTCCTTTCCTCTACCCAGAGACCCACAACCCTGCCACTGTACCCTCCTGCCCTTTGCACACTCCAACTCATTGTTACTAAGCCATTATACTAGCAAACACTGAGTGTACCTAGTGGCATCCTAAACGTGGCTGTTGGACTTCTGTATAGTCCCACTAGTGCACAGATATTTGCAGCATGTCTGCCTGCATTGCACACTCAAACTCATTGTTACTAAGCCATTATACTAGCAAACACTGAGTGAACCTAGTGTCATCCTAAACGTGGCTATTGAACTTCTGTATAGTCCCACTAGTGCAAAGATATTTGCAGCACGTCTGCCTGCATTGCACACTCAAAGTCATTGTAGCTAAGCCATTATACTAGCAAACACTGAGTGTACCTAGGGGCATCCTAAACGTGGCTATTGGACTTCTGTATAATCCCTCTAGTGCAAAGATATTTGCAGCACGTCTGCCTGCATTGCACACTCAAACTCATTGTAGCTAAGCCATTATACTAGCAAACACTGAGTGAACCTAGTGTCATCCTAAACGTGGCTATTGGACTTCTGTATAGTCCCACTAGTGCAAAGATATTTGCAGCACGTCTGCCTGCATTGCACACTCAAACTCATTATAACTAAGCCATTATACTAGCAAACACTGAGTGAATTTAGTGGCATCCTAAACGTGGCTGTTGGACTTCTGTATAGTCCCACTAGTGCAAAGATATTTGCAGCACGTCTGCCTGCATTGCACACTCAAACTCATTGTAGCTAAGCCATTATACTAGCAAACACTGCTGCCACTTTCAGGGCCGTAGTTGCATTGTCAGGGATAGTTATTGTTGTTTATTCTGCTGTTAATAAAGCTAGACCACCGCTGCAATCTACACCACCTCTCAATTTTTACTCCCACATTTTAAGTGCACAATCTTGTCGCAATCAAAATGAGTGGCAAAATGACAGATGCTGGTGGAAAGGGTAAGAGGCGTGTTGGAAAAGGAAAAAAAGGGTTTGTCCGTGGTGAAGGTGGCAATGCTCCATTAACATCTGCTGAAGATAGACCATCTTCCAGCAAAAGTAAGATGTCTACTACTTACCGTGGACAATCCGATGTGCTCCCTTTTTTACGGACACGGACAACTGGAACAAAGGTAGATGATGGCCAAAAAAGGAAAATGCTTGAATGGATCTCAAGTGGTCCAACAAGTGCCCTCTCCGCCACCTCAACTACCGCATCCAAAAAACACCAGTCTTCTGAGTTGTCATCCCAATCAAACTTGCTTTCTCCCAGCTCTGAAGTCTCCATCCGCCCTGCACAGTATGGTGGAACTGAGATGGCTGAGTCTGCATAGCTGTTCAGTCACACTATAGCCTGGGAATCAGAGGTCTGCTCCCAAGCTACAGTGAGTACAGAACAGGAAATGGTCTGCAGTGATGCCCAGAACCTTTGTGACTCTGATTCAGGCCGTGAGGACCAAGTTTCTGAGCATAATGTTGACCCTTTTTCACCAACTGTAACACCTGTTGTTATAGACAATGAGGAACATACTGATGACGATGAGACGCAGATACCAGATTGGGATGACAACTTAAATATTCGGTCAGGGCAAGAAGAGGCTCGGTCTGAGGGTGAGGGGAGTACAAACACAACAATTGATGAGGAAGTTCTAGATCCCACCTACTGTCAACCCACAGTCAGGCACTCGAGGAGGTCAACAGAGGTGGTGGAGGAGGATGCAACTGATGACGAAGTTACCTTGCGCCTTCCTGGACAGAGTCGGAGTACTGGTAGCACGTCTACAACTGCATCCTCAGCCACCACTCTGCCTCTGAGCACTAGTCGGGGTGGATCAACAGGTCGCATGCCTTCTAAGCCTTGCCTAGTCTGGTCCTTTTTTGACATAGCAAAAGATCGCCCAAATTATGTGATCTGTAAAATTTGTCATGGTTCTCTTAGTAGAGGTCAATACTTCAGCAGTTTGACAACTTCTTCCATGAATCGTCACATGAATAAATATCATATGTCCCGGTGGGAAGCTCACCGTGCTGCAATGCGGCCTAGCGGAGCGAACTATCCACCGCCGGCCCCTTCCAGTGCATCCGCGCGCTCTTCATCTTTTAGGACTGTGGGGACAGCTGTCACACCTGGTTTTCCACGCACAACTTCCACCACTGTAACCGCAACAGGCAGTTTGCTTGGTAGGTCGTCAGTTGGTTTGGAAGGGGAAACAAGTGCGTGTCTACAGCTCTCTCAGACATCGATAGCACCAACGTTGGATGAAGGCGACATCATGTCTCCGCCTGCACTTTCCTCACAAAGCTGCATTTTTTCAGGGACACCCTACTCAACACCGTCTACACATAGCAGCCAGATCTCTGTCCCTTAGATGTGGACAAATAAAAGGCCATTTCCTGCGACCCATGTCTCTGAACGTGTCTTCAGTGCTGCTGGGTGTGTGCTGACAGATAAGCGCATGCGTCTGTCCAGTGACAATGTGGACAGACTGACGTTCATCAAAATGAACAAGTCATGGATCCACAAGGAATTTACTACCCCTGTGTCATCCTGGGGAGAGTAAATGCTTGTGGATTTGGAATGTGCTTGATGCAAATCAAAACATTCTGTTTGCAACTAGGGCACAAGTGTTGCCACTGATGGGGTGTCTGTGTGGCCCAATTTTTGGAAAAAAGGGAGACTCCACTTGGAGTAACCCTTGATTGCTGTGTTTTTTTAAAATGATCCAAGATGAACAGAGCTGGGATCAGGAAAGACTTTGCTACCTACCCCGGTGTCATCCTGGGGACGGTTAATTATGGCGTATTTTTGAATGTGCTTGATGCAAATCTAGCTGTGAAGTGTACAACTGGGGCACAACTGCTGCCACTGAGTGGGTGGGTGTGTGTGGGGCCCAATTTTTGGAAAAAAAGGGAGACTCCGCTTGGAGTAACCCTTGATTGCTGTGTTTTTTTAAAAGGATCCAAGATGATCAGAGCTGGGATCAGGAAAGACTTTGCTACCTACCCCGGTGTCATCCTGGGGACGGTTAATTATGGCGTATTTTTGAATGTGCTTGATGCAAATCTAGCTGTGAAGTGTACAACTGGGGCACAACTGCTGCCACTGAAGGGGTGGGTGTGTGTGGCCTAATTTTTGGAAAAAAGGGAGACTCCGCTTGGAGTCACCTTGCGGTGTTTTACATGATTTTAGAAGGGCGTGCCATGCCTATATCTGTGTGTCCTCCTCTTTTTCCTTGTCCTGCTCTTTTATTTTCGCATGAGTATATGTCCTTGTCACTTTCCCATGTGTTTGTGTTGTGTTGTGAGTTGTTTGTCACCTTTTGGACACCTTTGAGGGTGTTTTCTAGGTGTTTTTATGTGTTTGTGAATGCCTGCCATTGTTTCCTATGCGGTTCGAGTTCGGTTCGTCGAACTCGAACGGGACTTCCGTTCGACGAACCGACCTCGAGCCGAACCGGGACCGGTTCGCTCATTTCTATTCGTGATCAATACACGAATAGTACAGAATATTTGAGACAAACAATCTAAATATTTTAGTATTCACCCATCACTGCCTACAGCCATTAGTCTATTGAGAGTGCTCACGTGCTGTCTAATTGATTATTTACCTGCTCACTATCATTATCCTATTCAAGAAGATCCAGGAAACCAGAATGAATTGCTTTCCCAGTCAGGCATGACCAATCAAAGTGAGTAGTTCAAACTTCAATAAAGTAATTTTATTTAACACAATAGTATGATAAAACTCAGTTTAAAATATAACATGTTTCGGCAACAAAATGAGCCTTCTTCAGGTATGCATAGAAACTGTTTAATATGCCAAGTCTTTTTTATATCCTCCATTTTTCATTCTCATTTAAACCAGGGTTTGGGGATGTGGGTGGGGTGATTTTGTGGATCTTCACTATTGATTAGTCACGGAGCTCCACTGGAGGACACCCCAGCAGAACATTGGAAGTTATTTAATGCCTCTTGGTCTTCCTTGATAGGTGAGTCCAAAAATTTACACTCACCCTGTTTTGCAAATTGGAAATTACTACATTCAGCGTCTTTATCATGTTTTCTCTAATAGTGACTTCTAATTTTTTTTTTATCATATTCATGAAATACATAGCTAGAATGATCATTATATATTTATTTGTGTTTAGTACTATCTACTTTTACTTGTATATTTGTACTACATGATCATTACCTTTTAGGAGCACAGATGGAGGAGGCTTTTATTTGCATCTTTTAATATGGAAATTGAGCTCTCTACTTTCTTTACATATACACAATTGATGCTTTTAGTCGTATTTCTCTCCACTTATTATTTTTGTATATTTTTTCATTATTGTCATTTATACTAATAAACTTTATATTATTTTACCAAAATACTTTTCTTTTTGTCCTATATGGTTTATTTTTTATACCTTTGGAAAATTTTATCTTTTTGATTTGTAACATTTATAGATGTGTTGACATTCAAGACAAAAATGCCATAACCAGATTTAGTTGAATGCTCCATAAGGTTTATGGCCCAAGAGCATTGTAAAGCCAAGAGATGCTGACAGACGCATCCCTAACAGCTCAGCCGAGCTCCTCTAATGTAATGTGGCCGTTCTTCTTACCCGAGATTATGGTGTAAAGATTACACCACCCAGAATACAACCCACCAGAAAGGGCTCTGTGAAGACATTGAAAAGAATACTGTGAGATCTCTGCTCGGAAGCCTGGAAAATATTGATTAAATTCCAGACTGTACCTCAGTATAAAATAAGTAAAACAATGTATTATCAAAAATAAAGATAGATTATAGTAATATGATATTTAAAAGTTTATATTGACCTTGACTAATACTATACTATTGTTGTTAAAATTAAATGTTCATTTTATTATATAAATATTAACTATTAAAATGACAATTAAAAGTCCACTTCCATAGTACGTGTAAAAATATATACTAAATTGTTTAACTTTCATATTCTTGTATGCATAAAAAAGAGAATAATACTATTAACAGAAAAAAACGTTTCCATAGTAAGTGGCCATATAGGTAGACTTTTAGACAATTAAGGTTTTAAGGAATGTTTTTGTGACAGAGCCAGCATTGTTACATTCAGTGGACTCATTATTATTCCAGTGCCCCCCACACTTCGAGTGTGCAGGGAAAATAAGATGGTTGATGGGGCCCAATTCTGTGTATAAAGAATGCGTCTGGAGTGATGTTACTGCTACCATGAGGGGACTTTGGGGAAAAGTTAGAGCGATGTGATAGTATTGTGGCGGAAATAAGGTATGAATTTTAGCACTCCCAAAACTGTAACTTCTCCGTTAGTGGACTGCCAGAGATGCACATCATACCACAGCACTGTATATCATGGGTTACAGACAGTCCTGTGGTGTCCGGCTATGGAAGGTTACAGTGTTTGGGTGCACAAAAAGCTTTCTGACCTTCTATTATTCCTGCTTGGTTTTCATCCCCTTCCCTTTAGGACCCTGTGGCATTGTTTAGCCTGTCAGCTACTGTTAATCATTACTTTCCTTGTCTATATATACCTTCACTTCCTATTACTCAGTGCTAGTGATATTTGATAGATTTTTATTAAGTCTGCAGTACAAGCAGGCGGCTTGCATACATCAGGAGAATCTTGGTGGTTTTTGCAGCTTCTGTCCCTGAAACCACTAGAGATACCTTGCTTGTGGTTTTCCCTTGTTTGCTATTCCTATGTGTCCTTTAGTGCCTAGTGGGATTGATGAAGCGCTCATCCCATCCACTCCCTACCTAGGTCCCAGATCAGGGTGAGACTAGGATCAGGTAACCAACTTGGCACATAGGTGCGAAACCTATCTAGGGTGGTGAGGGAACCCAGGGCCCTGCAGTAGGCTTGGTCAGGGGGCACCATCTCCCCCCTCTTTAGATACAGGGTTTCCCTTCCCTTCCCTTTGCTGTTCACTAGGTACTTCCCTGTACCCAGCGTGACAAGAACTCTTTGGATGTAGCCTAGTTTACGAAATTCCTTTCTCAGGTCAAGTTCAGACAAATGTATTAAGAATTGTCTAATTTTCATCCAAAAATAAAGGACAATTTCATCAGTATTGTAATCCTTCTATCATTCATATTCCCTCCAAGTGTCATTGTTATGTCTGTTTTTACGTCCGTATAACATCCATAAGGTATCCAATTTTATACTGTACATCAGCAGTAAATACATTTTACAAGACCAAATATAGTTTCCTATGTTAGGAATTGAAATGTATCAATAAAAATTTGATGCAATAAGAAGTACAGATAAGTCCATATGGGATCCATTTTTTTGTGTGCCATTACACTTGAATAGACAAGTTTCAGTGGAAATATGGAAAACATCCATGTGACATCAGTATGTATGCATGGCATTTTAAAATACAGAAACTATGAAGTTTCCTGAGTTAATAATGCAAAAATATCTATAAAAATTGGAATGCAATTCAGATGACTCAGATGATTTGTATAGGCTCCAATTTTATTTGTGCACCCAAAGGCATGAATAGGCAAGTCACGCCAGATATTCAGGAGACAATAATGCATACTTTAATATTTTTTCACACATACATTGACATTAAAAAGTTTGGGCACACTGGACAAAATTATTGTTATTGTGAACAGTTAAGCAAGTTGAAGATGGAATAATCTCCAAAAGACTAAAGCGGGCTTTACACGCTACGATATCGTTAATGATTTATCGTCGGGGTCACGTTGTTTGTGACGCACATCTGGCGTCATTAACGATATTGCAGTGTGTGACACTTATGTGCGACCTAAAACGACCACAAAAGCGGCCAAAATCGTTTGCCGCGGAGAGGTCGTCTTAAAACAAAAAATCGTTCTCTTCTAATTAGCGATGTTGTTCGTCATTCCTGTGGCAGCACACATCGCTGTGTGTGACACCGCAGGAGCGACGAACATCTCCTTACCTGCCTCCACCGCCAATGCGGAAGGAAGGAGGTGGGCGGAATGTTTACATCCTGCTCATCTCTATATACAGTTAGGTCCAGGAATATTTGGACAGTGACACAAGTTTTGTTATTTTAGCTGTTTACAAAAACATGTTCAGAAATACAATTATATATATAATATGGGCTGAAAGTGCACACTCCCAGCTGCAATTTGAGAGTTTTCACATCCAAATCGGAGAATGGGTTTAGGAATCATAGCTCTGTAATGCATAGCCTCCTCTTTTTCAAGGGACCAAAAGTAATTGGACAAGGGACTCTAAGGGCTGCAATTAACTCTGAAGGCGTCTCCCTCGTTAACCTGTAATCAATGAAGTAGTTAAAAGGTCTGGGGTTGATTACAGGTGTGTGGTTTTGCATTTGGAAGCTGTTGCTGTGACCAGACAACATGCGGTCTAAGGAACTCTCAATTGAGGTGAAGCAGAACATCCTGAGGCTGAAAAAAAAGAAAAAAATCCATCAGAGAGATAGCAGACATGCTTGGAGTAGCAAAATCAACAGTCGGGTACATTCTGAGAAAAAAGGAATTGACTGGTGAGCTTGGGAACTCAATAAGGCCTGGGCGTCCACGGATGACAACAGTGGTGGATGATCGCCGCATACTTTCTTTGGTGAAGAAGAACCCGTTCACAACATCAACTGAAGTCCAGAACACTCTCAGTGAAGTAGGTGTATCTGTCTCTAAGTCAACTGTAAAGAGAAGACTCCATGAAAGTAAATACAAAGGGTTCACATCTAGATGCAAACCATTCATCAATTCCAAAAATAGACAGGCCAGAGTTAAATTTGCTGAAAAACACCTCATGAAGCCAGCTCAGTTCTGGAAAAGTATTCTATGGACAGATGAGACAAAGATCATCCTGTACCAGAATGATGGGAAGAAAAAAGTTTGGAGAAGAAAGGGAACGGCACATGATCCAAGGCACACCACATTCTCTGTAAAACATGGTGGAGGCAACGTGATGGCATGGGCATGCATGGCTTTCAATGGCACTGGGTCACTTGTGTTTATTGATGACATAACAGCAGACAAGAGTAGCCGGATGAATTCTGAAGTGTACCGGGATATACTTTCAGCCCAGATTCAGCCAAATGCCGCAAAGTTGATCGGACGGCGCTTCATAGTACAGATGGACAATGACCCCAAGCATACAGCCAAAGCTACCCAGGAGTTCATGAGTGCAAAAAAGTGGAACCTTCTGCAATGACCAAGTCAATCACCAGATCTTAACCCAATTGAGCATGCATTTCACTTGCTCAAATCCAGACTTAAGACGGAAAGACCCACAAACAAGCAAGACCTGAAGGCTGCGGCTGTAAAGGCCTGGCAAAGCATTAAGAAGGAGGAAACCCAGCGTTTGGTGATGTCCATGGGTTCCAGACTTAAGGCAGTGATTGCCTCCAAAGGATTCGCAACAAAATATTGAAAATAAAAATATTTTGTTTGGGTTTGGTTTATTTGTCCAATTACTTTTGACTTCCTAAAATGTGGAGTGTTTGTAAAGAAATGTGTACAATTCCTACAATTTCTATCAGATATTTTTGTTCAAACCTTCAAATTAAACGTTACAATCTGCACTTGAATTCTGTTGTCGAGATTTCATTTCAAATCCAATGTGGTGGCATGCAGAGCCCAACTCGCGAAAATTGTGTCACTGTCCAAATATTTCTGGACCTAACTGTATATATATACTAGAACTCCAAAGTCTGCTACATCTTTCTGAAGGTCTTTTGCTGTCAAACAGGGGTTCTAATTTGCCTTTCTAGTATTCCTGCGAGCACCTTTTACAAAAAGTTTGCTTGGTCTTCCAGACCTTATCTTGACCTTCCTGTTAAGTGCCATTTCTAAATTAGATTTTGAACTGAGGAAAAGGCAACTTGAAAATGCTTTGCTATCTTATTGTAGCCTTCTCCTGCTTTGTGGGCCTCCACCATCTTCATTTTCAGAGTGGTACGCAGCTGCTTAGGACTAGAGTTGAGCGCGGTTCGTGGTTCGTGGTTCTCCAGTTCGCGGCTCGAGTGATTTTGGGGCATGTTCTAGATCGAACTAGAACTCGAGCTTTTTGCAAAAGCTCGATAGCTCTAGAAACGTTCGAGAACGGTTCTAGCAGCCAAAAAACAGCTAAATCCTAGCTTGGTTTCTGCTGTAATAGTGTAAGTCACTCTGTGAATCAAACTATTATCACATTTCAGTGTATAGTGTGCGTGAACAGCGCCTTCAGATCACTGCTGTTTCTATAATGGCGATCGCCATTTTTTTTTTTTTTTTCTTGTCTTCCTTCCCTAAGCGCGCGCGTCTTGTGGGGCGGGCCAGCATGTCAGCCAATCACAGACACACACACACCTAAGTGGACTTTGAGCCAGAGAAGCAACGGCATGTGTGATAGGATCTGCATGTCACATGTCCCTGCATTATAAAACCGGACATTTTCTTCACGAACGCCATTATCTGCCTTCTGCGTCTTTGGTGTCAGACATCAGTGTCGCAGCTCCGTCCTCCTGAGTCTTATAGCCGATACAGCTGTATGCGCTGCATACACAGCGTTAGACAGCTTAGGGAGAGCACATTCTAGCAGTCCTTTTAAGGGCTCAAAGCGGCAGGGTCAGAGAGCCATAAGTGACAGGTCCTGCAAACAGCAACAGCGTCTGTGTAGCCCAGGTCAGGGATTTCCTCCCTGCATTTCACCATTAGGAGGGAATAGAAAGGCAGGCTTCCATTCCTCTACCCAGAGCACCACAATCCTGCCACTGTACCCTCTTGTCCTCTGCACACTCCAACTCATTCTAAGTAAGCCATTATACTAGCAAACATTCAGTGTACCTAGTGGCATCCTATACGTGGCTATTGGACTTTGCTATAGTCCCACTAGTGCAAAGACATTTGCAGAGCACGTCTGCCTGCATTGCACACTACAACTTTTTTAAACTAAGCAATTTTACTAGCAAACACTCAGTGTACCTAGTGGCATCCTATACGTGGCTATTGGACTTTGCTATAGTCCCACTAGTGCCAAGACATTTGCAGCACGTCTGCCTGCGTTGCACACTCCAACTAATTATAACTAAGCCATTATACTAGCACACACTCAGTGTACCTAGTGGCATCCTATACGTGGCTATTGGACTTTGCTATAGTCCCACTAGTGCCAAGACATTTGCAGCACGTCTGCCTGCGTTGCACACTCCAACTAATTATAACTAAGCCATTATACTAGCACACACTCAGTGTACCTAGTGGCATCCTATACGTGGCTATTGGACTTTGCTATAGTCCCACTAGTGCAAAGACATTTGCAGAGCACGTCTGCCTGCATTGCACACTACAACTTTTTTAAACTAAGCAATTTTACTAGCAAACACTCAGTGTACCTAGTGGCATCCTATACGTGGCTATTGGACTTTGCTATAGTCCCACTAGTGCCAAGACATTTGCAGAGCGCATCTGCCTGCGTTGCACACTCCAACTAATTATAACTAAGCCATTATACTTGCACACACTAAGTGTTTTTTAGTGGCATCCTATACGTGGCTATTGGACTTTGCTATAGTCCTACTAGTGCCAAGACATTTGCAGAGCGCATCTGCCTGCGTTGCACACTCCAACTAATTATAACTAAGCCATTATACTAGCACACACTCAGTGAACCTAGTGGCATCCTATACGTGGCTATTGGACTTTGCTATAGTCCCACTAGTGCCAAGACATTTGCAGCACGTCTGCCTGCGTTGCACACTCCAACTAATTATAACTAAGCCATTATACTAGCACACACTCAGTGTACCTAGTGGCATCCTATACGTGGCTATTGGACTTTGCTATAGTCCCACTAGTGCCAAGACATTTGCAGCACGTCTGCCTGCGTTGCACACTCCAACTAATTATAACTAAGCCATTATACTAGCACACACTCAGTGTACCTAGTGGCATCCTATACGTGGCTATTGGACTTTGCTATAGTCCCACTAGTGCCAAGACATTTGCAGCACGTCTGCCTGCGTTGCACACTCCAACTAATTATAACTAAGCCATTATACTAGCACACACTCAGTGTACCTAGTGGCATCCTATACGTGGCTATTGGACTTTGCTATAGTCCCACTAGTGCCAAGACATTTGCAGCACGTCTGCCTGCGTTGCACACTCCAACTAATTATAACTAAGCCATTATACTAGCACACACTCAGTGTACCTAGTGGCATCCTATACGTGGCTATTGGACTTTGCTATAGTCCCACTAGTGCCAAGACATTTGCAGCACGTCTGCCTGCGTTGCACACTCCAACTAATTATAACTAAGCCATTATACTAGCACACACTCAGTGTACCTAGTGGCATCCTATACGTGGCTATTGGACTTTGCTATAGTCCCACTAGTGCCAAGACATTTGCAGCACGTCTGCCTGCGTTGCACACTCCAACTAATTATAACTAAGCCATTATACTAGCACACACTCAGTGTACCTAGTGGCATCCTATACGTGGCTATTGGACTTTGCTATAGTCCCACTAGTTGCAAGACATTTGCAGCACGTCTGCCTGCGTTGCACACTCCAACTAATTATAACTAAGCCATTATACTAGCACACACTCAGTGTACCTAGTGGCATCCTATACGTGGCTATTGGACTTTGCTATAGTCCCACTAGTGCCAAGACATTTGCAGCACGTCTGCCTGCGTTGCACACTCCAACTAATTATAACTAAGCCATTATACTAGCACACACTCAGTGTACCTAGTGGCATCCTATACGTGGCTATTGGACTTTGCTATAGTCCCACTAGTGCCAAGACATTTGCAGCACGTCTGCCTGCGTTGCACACTCCAACTAATTATAACTAAGCCATTATACTAGCACACACTCAGTGTACCTAGTGGCATCCTATACGTGGCTATTGGACTTTGCTATAGTCCCACTAGTGCCAAGACATTTGCAGCACGTCTGCCTGCGTTGCACACTCCAACTAATTATAACTAAGCCATTATACTAGCACACACTCAGTGTACCTAGTGGCATCCTATACGTGGCTATTGGACTTTGCTATAGTCCCACTAGTGCCAAGACATTTGCAGCACGTCTGCCTGCGTTGCACACTCCAACTAATTATAACTAAGCCATTATACTAGCACACACTCAGTGTACCTAGTGGCATCCTATACGTGGCTATTGGACTTTGCTATAGTCCCACTAGTGCCAAGACATTTGCAGCACGTCTGCCTGCGTTGCACACTCCAACTAATTATAACTAAGCCATTATACTAGCACACACTCAGTGTACCTAGTGGCATCCTATACGTGGCTATTGGACTTTGCTATAGTCCTACTAGTGCCAAGACATTTGCAGAGCGCATCTGCCTGCGTTGCACACTCCAACTAATTATAACTAAGCCATTATACTAGCACACACTCAGTGAACCTAGTGGCATCCTATACGTGGATATTGGACTTTGCTATAGTCCCACTAGTGCCAAGACATTTGCAGCACGTCTGCCTGCGTTGCACACTCCAACTAATTATAACTAAGCCATTATACTAGCACACACTCAGTGTACCTAGTGGCATTCTATACGTGGCTATTGGACTTTGCTATAGTCCCACTAGTGCCAAGACATTTGCAGCACGTCTGCCTGCGTTGCACACTCCAACTAATTATAACTAAGCCATTATACTAGCACACACTCAGTGTACCTAGTGGCATCCTATACGTGGCTATTGGACTTTGCTATAGTCCTACTAGTGCCAAGACATTTGCAGAGCGCATCTGCCTGCGTTGCACACTCCAACTAATTATAACTAAGCCATTATACTAGCACACACTCAGTGTACCTAGTGGCATCCTATACGTGGCTATTGGACTTTGCTATAGTCCCACTAGTGCCAAGACATTTGCAGCACGTCTGCCTGCGTTGCACACTCCAACGAATTATAACTAAGTTACATTGTCAGGGATATTTATTCTTTATTATTCTGCTGTTAATAAAGCTAGACCACCACTGCAATCTTCACCACCTCTCAATTTTTACTACCACATTTTCAGTCCACAATCTTGTCGCAATCAACATGAGTGGCAAAATGACAGATGCTGGTGGAAAGGGGAAGAGGCGTGGTGGAAAAGGCAAAAAAGGTTTTGTCAGTGGGGAAGGTGCCAAAGCTCCATTATCATCTGCTGAAGATAGACCATCTACTAGCAAAAGTAAGATGTCTACTACTTATTGTGGACAATCCGATGTGCTCCCTTTTTTACGGACACGAACAAGAGGAACAAAGGTAGATGATGGGCAAAAAAGGAAAATGCTTGAATGGATCTCAAGTGGTCCAACAAGTGCCCTCTCAGCCACTTCAAGTACCGCATCCAAAAAACACCATTCCTCTGAGTTGTCATCCCAATCACACTTGATTTCTCCCAGCTCTGAAGTCTCCATCAGCCCTGCACAGTATGGTGGAACTGAGATGGCTGAGTCTGCAGAGCTGTTCAGTCACACTATAGCCTGGGAATCAGAGGTCTGCTCCCAAGCTACAGTGAGTACAGAACAGGAAATGGTCTGCAGTGATGCCCAGAACCTTTGTGACTCAGATTCAGGCCGTGAGGACCAAGTTTCTGAGCATAATGTTGACCCTTTGTCACAAACTGTAACACCTGTGGTTATAGACAATGAGGAACATACTGATGAAGATGAGACGCAGATACCCGATTGGGATGACAACTTAAATATTCGGTCAGGGCAAGAAGAGGCTCGGTCTGAGGGGGAGGGGAGTGCGAACACAACAATTGATGATGACGTTCTAGATCCCACCTACTGTCAACCCCCAGTCAGGCACTCGAGGAGGTCAACAGAGGCGGTGGAGGAGGATGCAACCGACGACGAAGTTACCTTGCGCCTTCCTGGACAGAGTCGGAGCACTGGTAGCACGTCTACAACTGCATCCTCAGCCACCACTCTGCCTCTGAGCACTAGTCGGGGTGGATCAACAGGTCGCATGCCTTCTAAGCCTTGCCTAGCCTGGGCCTTTTTTCACATCGAAAAAGATCGCCCAACTCATGTGATATGTAACATTTGTCATGATTCTGTTAGTAGAGGTCAAAACCTCAGCAGTTTGACAACTTCTTCCATGAATCGTCACATGAATAAATATCATAAGTCCCGGTGGGAAGCTCACCGTGCTGCAATGCCGGCTAGCGGAGCGAACCATCCACCGCCCGCCCCTTCCAGTGCATCCGCGCGCTCTTCATCTTCTAGGACTGTGGGGACAGCTGTCACACCTGTTTTTCCACGCAAAACTTCCACCACTGTAACCGCAACAGGCAGTTTGCTTGTAAGGTCGTCAGTTGGTTTGGAAGGGGAAACAAGTGAGTGTGTACAGCTCTCTCAGACATCGATAGCACCAACGTTGGATGAAGGCAACATCATGTCTCCGCCTGCACTTTCCTCACAAACCTGCATTTTTCCAGGGACACCCTACTCAACACCGTCTACACACAGCAGCCAGATCTCTGTCCCTCAGATGTGGTCAAATAAAAGGCCACTTCCTCCGACCCATGACAAAGCTAAGAGGTTGACTCTATCCCTCTGTAAGCTGTTGGCTACCGAAATGCTGCCTTTCCGCCAAGTGGACACACAGGATTTTAGAGACCTTATGTCTGTCGCTGTGCCCCAGTACCAGATGCCTAGTCGCCACTACTTCTCTAAGAAAGGTGTGCCCGCGCTACACCAGCATGTCGCACACAACATCACCGCTTCCTTGAGAAACTCTGTGTCTCGGCATCAGGCGGTCTTTAGCTTGACATGTCTTGGTAATAAGAGTCACACAGCTGAGGAGTTGTGGTCAGCTCTGCGGTCCGAGTTTAATAAATGGTTGTCTCCACTCAACCTGCAGCCTGGTAAGGCCGTGTGCGACAATGCTGCAAACCTGGGTGCGGCCCTTCGCCTGGGCAAGGTGACACACGTACCTTGTATGGCTCACGTGTTGAACCTTGTCGTGCAGCAATTTTTAACACACTATCCCGGCCTAGATGGCCTTCTGAACAGGGCACGAAAACTGTCTGCTCACTTCCGGCGTTCAAGCGCCGCAGCTGAGCGACTTGCATCGCTACAGAAGTCTTTCGGCCTGCCGGTTCATCGCCTGAAATGCGATGTGGCGACACGCTGGAATTCAACTCTCCACATGTTACAGCGACTGTGGCAGCACCGCAGAGCCCTGGTGCAATACGTCATGACGTATAGCCTGGGCCAACGAGATGCAGAGGTGGGGCAGATCACCCTGATGGAGTGGTCTCAGATCAAGGACCTATGCACCCTTCTGCACAATTTCGACATGGCGACGAATATGTTTAGCTCTGACAATGCCATTATCAGCATGACGATTCCAGTCATTTACATGCTGGAGCACACGCTAAACACTATTCGGAGTCAGGGGGTGGGACAACATGAAGGGGAGGAACTACAGGAGGATTCATATGTGCAAGGGACAACAACATCACCAAGGTCCAGACGTTCATCATCACCAACGCAGCAGGCATGGGACCATGGGGAACAGGGATCGACAAAGGCGCATAGTAGCAGGCGAAATGTTGAGCAAGGTGCAGGAGAACATGAAGAAATGGAGGACGAACTGTCCATGGACATGGAAGACTCAGCGGATGAGGGAGACCTTGGTCAAATTTCAGTTGAAAGAGGTTGGGGGGAGATGTCAGAGGAAGAAAGAACGGGTAGCACCTCTATGCCACAAACACAGCGTGGACTTGGTCCGCATGGCTGCGCAAGACACATGAGTGCCTTTTTGTTGCACTACCTCCAACATGACAGTCGTATTGTCAAAATTAGAAGTGATGATGACTACTGGATTGCCACACTATTAGATCCCCGGTACAAGTCCAAATTTTGTGACATAATTCCAGCCATAGAAAGGGACGCACGTATGCAGGAGTATCAGCAGAAGCTGTTACTCGATCTTAGCTCGGCTTTTCCACCAAACAACCGTGCAGGTGCAGGGAGGGAATCTCCCAGTTGTAACTTGACAAACATGGGACGGTCTCGTCATCTTCACCAGTCTACCCGTACCAGTAGGACCGTATCTGGTGCCGGTAACAGCAATTTTATGGAATCTTTTCATAATTTTTTTAGACCCTCTTTTGCAAGGCCACCAGAGACAACAAGTCTGACACATACTCAACGGCTGGAGAGGATGATACAGGAGTATCTCCAAATGAACATCGATGCCATGACTGTGCAACTGGAGCCTTGCTCCTTTTGGGCTTCAAACATAGAAAAATGGCCAGAGCTCTCCAGTTACGCCTTGGAGATTTTGTCGTGTCCAGCTGCCAGCGTTGTCTCTGAACGTGTATTCAGTGCTGCTGGGTGTGTGCTGACAGATAAGCGCACGCGTCTGTCCAGTGACAATGTGGACAGACTGACGTTCATCAAAATGAACAAGTCATGAATCCAGAAGGAATTTACTACCCCTGTGTCATCCTGGGGAGAGTAAATGCTTGTGGATTTGGAATGTGCTTGATGCAAATCAAAACATCCTGTTTGCAACTAGGGCCCAAGTGCTGCCACTGATGGGGTGGGTGTCTGTGTGGCCCAATTTTTGGAAAAAAGGGAGACTCCGCTTGGAGTAACCCTTGCTTACATTGTTTTTAAAAGAAGCCAAGATGAACAAGTCATGGGTCAGCAAAGACTTTGCTACCTACCCCGGTGTCATCCTGGGGACGGTTAATTATGGGGTATTTTTGAATGTGATTGATGCAAATCAAAACATCCTGTTTGCAACTAGGGCCCAAGTGCTGCCACTGATGGGGTGGGTGTCTGTGTGGCCCAATTTTTGGAAAAAAAGGGAGACTCCGCTTGGAGTAACCCTTGCTTGATGTGTTTTTAAAAGAAGCCAAGATGAACAGAGCTGGGATCAGGAAAGACTTTGCTACCTACCCCGGTGTCATCCTGGGGACGGATAAGAATGGCGTATTTTTGAATGTGCTTGATGCAAATCAAAACATCCTGTTTGCAACTAGGGCCCAAGTGCTGCCACTGATGGGGTGGGTGTCTGTGTGGCCCAATTTTTGGAAAAAAGGGAGACTCCGCTTGGAGTAACCCTTGCTTACATTGTTTTTAAAAGAAGCCAAGATGAACAAGTCATGGGTCAGCAAAGACTTTGCTACCTACCCCGGTGTCATCCTGGGGACGGTTAATTATGGGGTATTTTTGAATGTGCTTGATGCAAATCAAAACATCCTGTTTGCAACTAGGGCCCAAGTGCTGCCACTGATGGGGTGGGTGTCTGTGTGGCCCAATTTTTGGAAAAAAAGGGAGACTCCGCTTGGAGTAACCCTTGCTTGATGTGTTTTTAAAAGAAGCCAAGATGAACAGAGCTGGGATCAGCAAAGACTTTGC
This sequence comes from Anomaloglossus baeobatrachus, assembly GCF_048569485.1. Lineage (NCBI taxonomy): Eukaryota > Metazoa > Chordata > Amphibia > Anura > Aromobatidae > Anomaloglossus > Anomaloglossus baeobatrachus. Next base: position 548,821,051 of record NC_134356.1, read on the forward strand.
TACCTACCCCGGTGTCATCCTGGGGACGGATAAGAATGGCGTATTTTTGAATGTGCTTGATGCAAATCAAAACATCCTGTTTGCAACTAGGGCCCAAGTGCTGCCACTGATGGGGTGGGTGTCTGTGTGGCCCAATTTTTGGAAAAAAAGGGAGACTCCGCTTGGAGTAACCCTTGCTTGATGTGTTTTTAAAAGAAGCCAAGATGAACAGAGCTGGGATCAGGAAAGACTTTGCTACCTACCCCGGTGTCATCCTGGGGACGGATAAGAATGGCGTATTTTTGAATGTGCTTGATGCAAATCAAAACATCCTGTTTGCAACTAGGGCCCAAGTGCTGCCACTGATGGGGTGGGTGTCTGTGTGGCCCAATTTTTGGAAAAAAAGGGAGACTCCGCTTGGAGTAACCCTTGCTTGATGTGTTTTTAAAAGAAGCCAAGATGAACAGAGCTGGGATCAGCAAAGACTTTGCTACCTACCCCGGTGTCATCCTGGGGACGGATAAGAATGGCGTATTTTTGAATGTGCTTGATGCAAATCAAAACATCCTGTTTGCAACTAGGGCCCAAGTGCTGCCACTGATGGGGTGGGTGTCTGTGTGGCCCAATTTTTGGAAAAAAAGGGAGACTCCGCTTGGAGTAACCCTTGCTTGATGTGTTTTTAAAAGAAGCCAAGATGAACAGAGCTGGGATCAGGAAAGACTTTGCTACCTACCCCGGTGTCATCCTGGGGACGGATAAGAATGGCGTATTTTTGAATGTGCTTGATGCAAATCAAAACATCCTGTTTGCAACTAGGGCCCAAGTGCTGCCACTGATGGGGTGGGTGTCTGTGTGGCCCAATTTTTGGAAAAAAAGGGAGACTCCGCTTGGAGTAACCCTTGCTTGATGTGTTTTTAAAAGAAGCCAAGATGAACAGAGCTGGGATCAGCAAAGACTTTGCTACCTACCCCGGTGTCATCCTGGGGACGGATAAGAATGGCGTATTTTTGAATGTGCTTGATGCAAATCAAAACATCCTGTTTGCAACTAGGGCCCAAGTGCTGCCACTGATGGGGTGGGTGTCTGTGTGGCCCAATTTTTGGAAAAAAAGGGAGACTCCGCTTGGAGTAACTGTAATACTATTGTATGTTTGAGGATTTCGATAGCGTTAGGGCAATGACAGCCAGAGACGAGTTTGTGGTACAAGATGTTTTTATGATATGTAACCACGGTAGATACACAACGAAAATACACAGTATAACAAACACAAAAAAATACCTTTCTGAAACGGAGCGAAGGGGATTCCCGGGGCCACGCACCGGACTCCCCCAGGGAGACCACCAGAGCGAACCCCTATACAGGGACTGTCCGGCAATCAACCCCGGAAGGCCTAAATGCGGTGCAGCCGGGACACAAGGGGCAAGCGGTAAAGTCCAGAAGTGTCCGTACGGAATGAAAGTCCAGAATGGTTATGAACCGGAAGAAACCGGGCAGACGTGCTGACAAAAGACGGCAGACGGAGTCCGGGCACAGTTTGAAGAAACCGGGTATGGTCCAGAGTCGGTCGGTAGATTTCCAGGAGGATCCAAAGGTAATCAAGTAGCAGCAGCAGCAAAGCAGGAGCACACAGCAAGCAGTATACTCAGGCACTGGACTAAGCTTAGAGGCGGCCTTTTAAGCAGCTGGACAGGAAGTAGGGCAACAGAACACAAAACTCCATGTTAACTGAGGGCAAGCTTTTTCAAAAGAGGACTGGAAAACCCGGAAACCTGACAGTAACCCTTGCTTGATGTGTTTTTAAAAGAAGCCAAGATGAACAGAGCTGGGATCAGGAAAGACTTTGCTACCTACCCCGGTGTCATCCTGGGGACGGATAAGAATGGCGTATTTTTGAATGTGCTTGATGCAAATCAAAACATCCTGTTTGCAACTAGGGCCCAAGTGCTGCCACTGATGGGGTGGGTGTCTGTGTGGCCCAATTTTTGGAAAAAAGGGAGACTCCGCTTGGAGTAACCCTTGCTTACATTGTTTTTAAAAGAAGCCAAGATGAACAAGTCATGGGTCAGCAAAGACTTTGCTACCTACCCCGGTGTCATCCTGGGGATGGATAAGAATGGCGTATTTTTGAATGTGCTTGATGCAAATGTAGCTGTGAAGTGTACAACTGGGGCACAACTGCTGCCACTGAAGGGGTGGGTGTGTGTGTGGCCCAATTTTTGGAAAAAATGGAGACTCCGCTTGGAGTCACCTTGCGGTGTTTTACATGATTTTAGAAGGGCGTGCCATGCCTATATCTGTGTGTCCTCCTCTTTTTCCTTGTCCAGCTGTTTTGTTTTCGCATGAGTATATGTCCTTGTCACTTTCCAATGTGTTTGAGTTGTTTGTCACCTTTAGGACACCTTTGAGGGTGTTTTCTAGGTGTTTTTCTGTGTTTGTGATTGCCTGCCATTGTTTCCTATGCAGTTCGAGTTCGGTTCGTCGAACGTTCGACGAACCGAACTCGAACGGGAGGTCCGTTCGGCGAACCAACCTCGAGCCGAACCGCGACCGGTTCGCTCATCTCTACTTAGGACAGCCGATGGCTGCTGTTTTTTGGCACAAGGTTAGAGGAGGCTGGGTTTTTATAAAACTGTGAAATTTGCATCACTTGGCCTTTCCTAATGATCAAGGTGAACAATTCATAACCCTAACAGGCTAATTAACGTCTAAAACCTTGTGCAAAGTTATCAGAGCACACAAATCTCGATAGGTCCATTTTTCTTCTTGTAATTTTTAAAACGTAAAAGATGAAAAAGTATATATTTTTTGCCTAACATACAAAGAACATATGTCCTCTTTAACTATATGCCTTTTAGATATAATTTAATCTTCAACATGCTTAAGTGTTCACAATAACAGTAATTCTGACCAGGGGTGCCCAAACATTTGCATGCCACTGTACACTTGGTCCGTGTGAAAAAACTGTCATAGGAAAAGACCTGTTGAATAATATTGCTTTGTGTTTTATTCAGTTGTAACAACGAGAACAAGTGTGTGTATAATATTCTCATTTGAATTATACCTTAGTAAAGTCTTTTCCCTGCTAACATTTTATTTAAGTTAATGTGGTCAATTTATTAAACTGATATTTTATTAGATTTATATTCTTTTGCGACTGTAATATTGATACAACATATCTGATTGGTTGAGGTCCTACTTTCAGCACCAATGCTGATCATTTGGACAAAGTTGTTACCCTATTGTTCACCCATTCAGAAATGTACCTAAAGGCCGCTTTGCACGCTGCGATATCAGTACCGATATCGCTAGCGTGCGTACCCACCCCCATCGGTTGTGCGACATGGGCAAATTGCTGCCCATGGCGCACAACATCGCTCAGTCCCGTCACACTACTTACCTGCCTATCGACGTCGCTGAGACTGGCAAACCGTCTCCTTTCTAAGGGGGCAGTTCGTTCGGCGTCACAGCGACGTCACTAAGCGGCCGCCCAATATAAGCGGAGGGGCGGAGATGAGCAGGACGTAACATCTTACCCACCTTCTTCCTTCCTCATTATGGGCGGCCGCAGGTAAGGTGAGGTTCCTCATTCCTGCGGTGTCACACATAGTGATGTATGCTGCCGCAGGAACGACGAACTACATCGTACACGCAGCAGCAGAGATAATCGAGAATAGGGAGGCATGTCACCGATGAGCGATTTTGAATGTTTTTGCGACGATTCAAAATTGCTCATAGGTGTCACACACAACAACATTGCTAAAGTGACCAGATGTGCATCACAAATTCCGTGACCCCAACGAGATCGCTTGAGCGATGTCACAGCGTGTAAAGCGGCCTTTAGGCACTACTTTGTCTGAGAAAAATGTTCAAGAAAAATGTTCTGATTATGCAAATCAGTTTCTGATCAGACTCTGATCTGGGTTTCATCAGAGTTTGATCAGAGTAAGATCTATTTTTCACAGATGGGGTGAACAATAAAACAAATTCTCCATCTTCTCCATTCTGTCAGTCTGTGAAAATCGCACTGCACTCAGATGTCATCCGCGTGTAGTCCAATTTTGTTTTCACTGACACATAGACTTAAAGTGCAGTCCGATTTACAGAGGCAAATAAAGGGGTCCAAGGGAAATATCAGACATGTTCAATGCCTCATTGAATAAAATTGGCCTGAGTGTGATCTGATGTTTTGTCAGGTCGCACTTGGGTCAGAAATATGGTCATCTGCACAAACCCTTAGGTTTTGACTGTTCCTGGTCTCAGGCCTACTCAATATAGAGTTACATTTTTTGCCAGTCACAATGGTACATACACCAGTGCCCCTGGAAAACATTTTAAAGTATAAGGCGCTCTCTTATGATCAGTAGGGGAAGCAGTAGTGGGACCCCAACTGATGAAGTATTGATAAACTGGTCCTAAGGCTGGCAAACCCATGAAAAAATGCATGAAAAGCATCTTTTTCTTGGTGCATTTTTTTCCTGCCTTTATTGATTTTACATCCAAATGTAAAGCTTTTTTGTTGGTGGAGGTGGGGGACAGGAGCTGTCAGCTGTTATGAGCTCTGGTGGTCATCGTATGGGAAGTGTTTATATTTCAACACCTCCCGCATGATCATGCTGTGATTGGTCAGTCAGATTGAATGATCGATTCCTAAGATCAAAGAGCTGGGACTGCTGAAATGGGTCCTTGCATCTCGGGCCGTGCTGGTCAGCTGTTGGTGACATCTGCTCATGACAATCTCAGGTGTGTAATGGTTGATAGGCTGCCATGCGGTGACCGGCAATAGATGGTCACTGCATTTGGCTGCGTAAAATGCTCCCAGACTTTCTATTATTCATGCTGTTAGTATTCAGTATACTAGGTATCTCCTCTGCTTGGTTTTCATCTTTTCCTCTTTAGGACCCAGCCTAACTCCTCTTCCATTGAGCTTCTACTCATCTTTATTTCCCCTTGGGTTTAAATACTCTCATTTTCCCTGGACTTGTGCTGGTGATATTCAGTTCCTTCACAAGCTCTGGATACCAGCTGGCGGCTTGCACTCATCTGTTGAATCGTTGCTGCTCTTCTTCCTGAGGCATCTGGAGATAGGTTGTTCATGTGCTTTCCCCATGTGTTTATTTCCCTGTGTCTTCTTTAGTGTTTAGTGGGGTGGACGAAGAGCTCATCCCACCCATTCCCTATCTAGGACCCAGCTCTAGGGTCATTATAGGGTGAGCTATGCTGTTTGGCACATAGATGCAGACCTTATCTAGTGTGGTGAGGGACCCCAGGGACCAGCGGCAGATTTGGTCAGGAGTCACAATCTCCCTTTCCTTAGACTCAGGGTTTTCCTTCCCTTTTGCTGTTCTCTTGGTACTCCCCCGTACCTAGCATGACAATAATGTGCTATACCTGTCATTGGTCATAAAGGAGTCAAGGACAAGGATATTTTGAAACATATTGGTTAACACAGTGATTTATTTCTGCAACACTCTCTATATATAAATTATGTTTCCTGTGTTTAAAAAAATGCTGCTAAGAGAAGAGTGAAGAAGTTTTTGTCTCTTTTGGCTGTATTATTCGCATTTGTTTCTAGCGGTCATTTACTAAAGCGGAGTTTACACGCTGCAACATCGCTAGCGATGTCGCGAGTGATAGCACCCTCCCACGTCGGTGGTGTGTCACGGGGTGATCCCTGCCGTAGCAAACAATATCGCTACGGCAGCGTCACACGCAATTGCCTGTTCACCGATGTCGCTATGGCCGCCGAACAATCTTTCCTTTAAGGGGGAGGTTCGTTCGGCGGCCGCCCCATAGAAGCGGAGGGGCGGAGATGAGTGGCCGGAACATCCCACCCACCTCCTTCCTTCCTCATTGCCGGCGGCCGAAGGTACGATGTTGTTCCTCGTTCCTGTGGTGTCACACATAGCGATGTGTTCTGCTGCAGGAACGACAAACAACCTGCATTCCAAACGAGGAACGATTTTTTAAAAATGAACGAAGTGTACACGAACGATTTGACACCTTTTTGCGATCGTTACTGATCGCAAAAAGGTGTCACACACAACGACATCGCTAACAAGGCCGGATGTGCGTCACCAACACCGTGACCCCGACGATATCTCGTTAGCGATATCGTTGTGTGTAAATGGGCCTTTAGACTGTGGTTCAAAAGTGCCCTGAGCGCTGCGGTATTGCTCGTTCAGTGCACATAAGCTGCCGTTGCTCTCGGCAGGACAGGTCCTATTCACACAGGATGATTCACTGCGGACAATGATGATTTGTTGGGCAAACAAAAATGTGATTTCACCTGACATTTAGCTTGTTCATCGGGTGATCTTCAGCCTGTTTTGACTAAACGAATATTATGCAATGAGCGTTCCTGGGAACAGTTGTTCATGAGAATCATGCAGGGTAAATGCAACTGTTTGACAATCTAATTAGCTTTAAATTTGTTTTCAAGTCTGAATAAGATTTATTTGACTTTGAATCAGTAGGGATATTAATTCAACTTTTTTTTTAGACCGCAACTGTCCGTTATGGCAGCTAGATATGGGGAGTGTAGCTCCAATATCAGATGACATATCCCAAAACAGCCTGAAGTTAGAAGGAGTGGATTACCAGGCTGTGGTGCTGTGCATTTGCTTCTAGACCTGGAGTTTTAGTATGCATATTACAGTCTGCTCCTTTTCATAGCAAAAGCTTCGCTGCTGTCTTTTTTTCTTACAAAAATCAGGTGTGCTGAATTAAACTTGTTTATAAAACGCCTGCTGGAACCACAGCACAGCGCCTGCTGCCAACATTCCACGCCGCTGCCAGTTCATGCTGATTCTGTGTGTCAGCCACAGCTGTGCGCCTTCTCCTAGGTATAATAGTGCAGGCAAATTCAACATATTAACCCTTAGCGGAGAACACATTGTCCAACCTACCGAAAACACCTAGAAATATAGGTTCTCAAGTATGTTATTACAAGTTCTATTTAAACTTTCCTTGGTTAATCTGTTTCTGGAAAAACTCAGAATATCACCATTGCATAGCGCTCATTACCCACTTAGACCGGTAAATGACAGGCCTTAATATGCAGTTATTCTTCCCCTTACTTATATATTATAAACTTGTCAGATTTGCCATTCTAGAATGAAGGCAAGTTAAGTGAAAACTCCTGTGGAGGCTGTAATGGAAGCAGATATGGTTTGGAAATGGCAGACGAGTAGACAAAAAGGAGCTTGCGAACCTTAGACATTGTAGTTAGGGATGATCGAATACCTGAAATATTCGGCAACGCCCATAGGTCGCCGCTATTTGCAAATATTCGAGGTGCGATGTAAGTCTATGGGAAGCCCGAATAGTTGCTATTCGGCAACTATTCGTGCTTCCCATAGACTTACATTGCGCATCGAATATTCACATAGCGGCGACCTATTCGTCGGAAATTCGCAAAGCCGATTATTGCCGAACATTTGTGATATTCGATTATCCCTTTTTATAGTGCATAGCTGGATAGTTGAAAACTTGTTTTCACTGGAGAGCCCCTTTAAATAATAGAATATATGGCTATACCCAGGATGCAGGTGTCTTCATTAGTTCTCATGGTTTAGCTGAGTTCTATCTTGGTACTGGTCCCTCCTTCTACAGCTCATGGAGGATCAACTTTCTAATGTGCTAACAGTCACTGTAAGGCCAGAGTCACACTTTTGCGTATCTGGCATGAGTCTTGCATCGCATTACCCGGCATGGCCTGATGCTCTCTGGACAGGAGTGTCTCAGCTGCATGGAAATACATGCAGCCAACCTGCTCCTGTCAGGAGAGTGTGCGGCCGTGCCGGGTGATGCGAAGCGAGACTCACGCGAGATACGCGCAAGAGTGACTCTTGCCTAATGAGAAGTCTTCTTTTGGTGTGCTACTCTCTTTTTAGACTGATACAATCCACTATATCAATGTATATCAATCCACTCCTTCCTCCTTCAAGTTGCCTTGTGTGTGCACTTAAAGGGATTGTCCACTACTTGGACAAAACTTTCTCGTTTTCCAAGTGCACCCCAATAAAAATAAAAAAACCTATGCTCACCTTCAGGGCCAGCGTGGTTTCATCGATGTCAGAACTAGCATACCTGGAGCTCACATGACATTGTTATAACATGCTAGCCACATGTCCAACCACCATGGGCTTTTGTCTCCCCACCTTTGGACACAGGAGTAATTAACAGGAAGTGAGTGGCAGCCGCAGTGCTCACTTCCGGTTAATTACTTGACTGTCTGAAGACGGGGACGTGAGACACAGACACCGAAGTTGATTGGAGCGTGGCTTGTGTGTCATAATATCACATGAGCCATGGTAACACAAGTTCTGACATCACTGGAACGACGCTGGCCATGGAGATGAGTATAGGCTTTTAATTATTTTTATGGGGGTACACAAACGGAATGAAGAGTTGTCCAAGTAGTGAACAACCCCTTTAACTCACTATTTAAACTTGTTTACAGCATACCTCTATGAGGAGAGTTGGATGTTTTGTTCCTCCTTGAAAAGTCTGATCTGTCAATAAAGAGGACCAACCACCAAGATTTTTATATATAAACTAAAGCCAGTGCTATATTGGCACTATCATGTTGATTTTAAACATACCTTTAGTTGTGAGATTGGATGTATAGTTTCTTAAATACAGGCAAGTAAAGTTTGTGAAATGCACTGTTATTTGATGAAAAGTGCAGCGGAATTTATAATAGGTGGGTCGGGTTTGACTAGTTTTTCCCGCCCCTGTCTGCCTGCCTGTCCTTTCTCCCCTGTCTCTGTTATTACAGGGGGAGGAAGGAGGGCACAACAGGCAGGCAAACAGGGTCGTCGATAACTAGGAAAACCCGACCTACCTATTAAATATTCTGTTGCACCTCTCATCAAAAAACAGTGCATGTCACAAACTTTACTTGACTACCGTGTGTTTCCAAAAATAAGACACTGTCTTATATTTTTTTTGCCCCCCAAAAAAGCACTAGGGCACTGCCGATCACAGGCACACACAGCCGATCACAGATACACGCATCCGATCACAGGCACACACATCCGATCACAGATACACACATCCGATCACAGGCATACACAGCCGATCACAGATACACACAGCCGATCACAGATACACACAGCCGAACGCAGACACACACAGCCGATCGCAGAAAAACACAGCCGATCGCAGACACACACACAGCCGATTGCAGACACACACAGCAGATCACACACACACACACACACACACACATCACATCCAGCAATTACGGCAGCAGGGAATGAAGCAAGTCACGTGTCCGGCCGCAGGTCCTGTTCGTCGCGCTGCACTGCACTGCTTCAGGATTCTCCCGGCGAGAAGAGATCGGTGTCGCTGGATGAGGTGAGCGTGTATGCGATCCGATGTTTGTATGTGTGTGATTTGATGTTTGCGTGTGATACGATGTTTGTGTGTGCGATCTGATTATGTGTGCGATCTGACTGTGTGTGCGATCCGATGTTTGTGTGTGTGTGTATGTGTGAGAGAGCTGATGTGTGCGGGTGTGTGATCATTGCAGGTCCTGCCGCTCAGTGTCGGGTGAGTGTAATTGCTGGGTGCCGCTGTGTATAATGAAGTGTCCTGCAGTATCTGTAACTTTTTTTAGCTGCACAGACACTTCATTATTGATCCGCGACTAGTGCTTATTTTCGGGGGAGGGCTTATATTTAAGCCTTTCTCCGAAAATGCTGAAAATCCCTACTAGGGCTTATTTTTGGGGGAGGTCTTATTTTTGGAAAAACACGGTATACTTCAGAAATTATTTATCCGATCTCACAGCTAAATGTATGTTTGGAATTAGCATGATAGCGCTAGTATAGCACTGACTTTAGTTTACAGTCATATGAAAACGTTTGGGCACCCCTATTAATGTTAACCTTTTTTCTTTATAACAATTTGGGTTTTTGCAACAGCTATTTCAGTTTCATATATCTAATAACTGATGGACTGAGTAATATTTCTGGATTGAAATGAGGTTTATTGTACTAACAGAAAATGTGCAATCTGCATTTAAACAAAATTTGACCGGTGCAAAAGTATGGGACCCTTATCAATTTCTTGATTTGAACACTCCTAACTACTTTTTACTGACTTACTAAAGCACTAAATTGTTTTTGTAACCTCATTGAGCTTTGAACTTCATAGGCAGGTGTATCCAATCATGAGAAAGGGTATTTACCCATCCCCCTCTCACCCACTCCACCGCCCACTCTCTCTGGAGCGCTGTGGAATGCCCGTTCGGTCTGTAACAAACTGCACATCATTCACGACCTCTTTACCTCTAGCAATCTATCCTTTCTGGGCATCACTGAAACATGGCTGACACCGTCCAACACTGCCTCCCCTGCTGCGCTGTGCTACGGTGGCCTTCACTTCTCCCATACTCCTCGCCCTGGCAATAGACAAGGTGGAGGAGTGGGCCTCCTTCTTTCTAACAACTGCAGCTTTAATCCAATCCCACCCTTACCCTCCCTTGTCCTGCCTTCCTTTGAAGTGCACTCTGTCCGCATCTATTCTCCTTCCAACCTCCAAGTGGCCATCATATACAGACCCCCAGGCCCTACCACTTCCTTTATCGACCAGTTCTCTGCCTGGCTTCTACACTTTCTCTCTGCTGACATTCCCACTATTATCATGGGTGACTTCAACATCCCCACTGACACCCGCCAGTCAGCAGCCTCCAAACTACTCTCCCTTGCTTCATCTTTTGGTCTATCTCAGTGGTCCACCTCTGCCACCCATAAAGATGGACACACATTAGACCTTATCTTCACCCGTCTCTGCTCTCTATCTAACCTCACTACCTCCCCTCTCCCCTTATCTGACCACCATCTATTGACCTTCTCTGCCCTGTCCTCCTCACCTGCCCCTCCTGTCCAGCACGTATCACACCCTCGCAGAAACCTCGCACACGTCAACATACATACCCTTTCTGACTCTATCCTACCACTGTCCTCCATATCTTCAGTGCACGACACAAACAGTGCCACCACTTTCTACAACGCCACTCTCACATCAGCTATTGATTCAGTTGCTCCTCTTGTGCATGGCAGAGTGAGACAAATCAATAGACAACCCTGGCACAACAGCCTCACTAAAAAACTGCGGCAAGTGTCTAGGGCTGCAGAGCGGCGCTGGAAGAAAACGCACTCCCAGGAAGACTTCACCACATTCAAAAATGCAATTCACACATTTCGCTTGGCCCTTACCTCGGCTAAACAGGAATACTTCAGAAACCTCATATCCTCTTTAACACACAACCCCAAACAGCTCTTCAATACTTTCAACTCCCTCCTTCGCCCACCACTGCCCCCTCCAACCTCCCTCATTTCCGCAGAAGAATTTGCCACATATTTCAAAGAAAAGATCGACCAAACCAGACAAGTCTTTTCTGCTCAACCACCACAACCCCTTCATATAACAGACCACTGCTCCTCCCCCATAAACTTCCTCTCCACTATCACCGAAGAAGAGCTTGCACATCTTCTCTCAAAAGCGCACCTCACCACCTGCGCACGTGATCCCATCCCAACCCACCTCCTCCCCAACCTCACCACTATCCTAATTCCAGCCTTAACCCATCTCTTCAACCTATCTTTATCAACTGGTACCTTCCCTTCTGCCTTTAAACATGCAACAGTCACACCCATCCTAAAGAAACCTTCCCTTGACCCAACCTCTGCTGCCAGCTATCGCCCCATATCGCTACTCCCATTCGCCTCAAAACTCCTGGAACAGCACGTCCATGCTGAACTTTCCTCCCACCTCTCCTCTAACTCTCACTTTGACAACCTACAGTCCGGCTTCCGTCCACATCATTCCACTGAAACTGCCCTGACAAAAATCACAAATGACTTACTTACTGCCAAAGCTAACAACCACTTCTCTATACTCCTACTTCTAGACCTATCCTCAGCTTTTGACACTGTTGACCACTCCCTCCTACTACAGATCCTCTCTTCCCTTGGTGTCAGAGACCTCGCCCTCTCTTGGATCTCTTCATACCTCTCCAACCGCACTTTTACTGTCTCCCACTCCCACACAACCTCTTCATCCCGTCCTCTCTCTGTTGGTGTCCCTCAAGGCTCTGTCCTGGGACCATTACTTTTTTCTATCTATACATTTGGCCTGGGACAACTCATAAAGTCCCATGGCTTCCAGTACCACCTATATGCCGATGACACTCAGATCTACCTCTCTGGTCCAGATGTCACTTCTCTGCTGTCCAGAATCCCAGAGTGCCTATCTGCTATATCTTCCTTCTTCTCCTCTCGCTTCCTAAAGCTCAATGTGGCCAAAACTGAGCTGATCATCTTTCCTCCATCTCCCCTACACTCTCTACCTGATCTATCTATTACAATAAATAACATCACGCTCTCCCCAGCACCCAAAGTTCGGTGCCTCGGAGTGACCTTTGACTCTGCCTTGTCCTTCATACCACACATTCAATCCCTCACCACCTCCTGTCGTCTTCAACTCAAAAATATTTCCAGAATCCGTCCCTTCATCAATTCTCAATCTACAAAAATGCTAGTGCATGCTCTCATAATCTCCCGCCTCGACTACTGCAACATCCTCCTATGTGGTCTCCCTGCTAACACGCTCGCCCCTCTCCAGTCCATCCTTAATGCTGCTGCCCGACTGATCCACCTCTCGCCTCACTACCACCCCGCTTCTCCTCTCTGCATGTCCCTTCACTGGCTCCCAATCTTCCATCGTATCCAATTCAAACTACTAATACTGACTTACAAAGCCATCCACAAATTGTCTCCTCCATATATCTCTGAACTAATCTCTCGCTACACTCCAAAACGTAATCTCCGGTCCTCCCAAGATCTCCTTCTATCCTCCTCTCTCATTCGCTCCTCATGCAACCGTCTCCAAGACTTCTCCCGAACATCCCCAGTCTTCTGGAACTCACTGCCTCAACACGTCAGATTATCTACTACACTTGCAAACTTCAAACGGAACCTAAAGACTCATCTGTTCAGAAATGCCTATAACCTTGAATGACCTCACTGCCCCACCACCGTGCGGAGCTGCCGCCCCACCACCGTGCGGAGCTGCCGCCCCACCACCGTGCGGAGCTGCCGCCCCACCACCGTGCGGAGCTGCCGCCCCACCACCGTGCGGAGCTGCCGCCCCACCACCGTGCGGAGCTGCCACCCCACCACCGTGCGGAGCTGCCGCCCCACCACCGTGCGGAGCTGCCGCCCCACCACCGTGCGGAGCTGCCGCCCCACCTACACCCCACCTACTGTCTCCTCCCCATAATCCTATAGAATGTAAGCCCGCAAGGGCAGGGCCCTCTTCCCTCTGTACTAGTCTGTCTACTGTAACCTGTACATGTATTTTGTATGTAACCCCCTTCTCATGTACAGCACCATGGAATCAATGGTGCTCTATAAATAAATAATAATAATAATAATAATAATTTAAGTTGTTCTCCTATTTGAATCTCCTTTGAAGAGTGGCATCATGGGCTCCTCAAAACAACTCTCAAATGATCTGAAAACAAAGATTATTCAACATAGTTGTTCAGGGGAAGGATACAAAAAGTTGTCTCAGAGATTTAAACTGTCATTTTCCACTGTGAGGAACATAGTAAGGAAATGGAAGAACACAGGTACAGTTCTTGTTAAGCCCAGAAGTGGCAGGCCAAAAAAAATATCAGAAAGGCAGAAAAAAAAGAATGGTGAGAACAGTCAAGGACAATCCACAGACCACCTCCAAAGACCTGCAGCATCATCTTGCTGCGGATGTGTCAATGTGCATCAGTCAAAAATACAGCACACGTTGTACAAGGAGAAGCTGTATGGAAGAGTGATGCGAAAGAAGCTGTTTCTGCAAGCACGCCACAAACAGAGTCGTCTGAGGTATGCAAAAGCACATTTGGACAAGCCAGTTACATTTTGGAAGAAGGTCCTGTGGACTGATGAAACAAAGATTGAGTTGTTTGGTCATACAAAAAGGCGTTATGCGAGGAGGCAAAAAAACACGGCATTCCAAGAAAAGCACTTGCTACCCACAGTAAAATTTGGTGGAGGTTCCATCATGCTTTGGGGCTGTGTGGCCAATGCTGGCACTGGGAATCTTGTTAAAGTTGAGGGTCGCATGGATTCAACTCAGTATCAGCACATTCTTGACAATAATGTGCAAGAATCAGTGACGAAGTTGAAGTTACGCAGGGGATGAATATTTCATTAAGACAATGATCCAAAACACCGCTGCAAATCTACTCAGGCATTCATGTAGAGGAACAATTACAATGTTCTGGAATGGCCATCCCAGTCCCCAGACCTGAATATCATTGAAAATCTGTGGGATGATTTGAAGCGTGCTGTCCATGCTCGGCGACCATCAAACTTAACTGAACTGGAATTGTTTTTTAAACAGGAATGGTCAAATATACCTTCATCCAGGATCCAGGAACTCATTAAAAGCTACAGGAAGCGACTAGAGGCTGTTATTTTTGCAAAAGGAGGATCTACAAAATATTAATGTCACTTTTACGTTGAGGTGCCCATACTTTTCTACCGGTCAAATTTTGTTTAAATGCGGATTGCACATTTTCTGTTAGTACAATAAACCTCATTTCAATCCAGAAATATTACTCAGTCCATCAGTTATTAGATATATGAAACTGAAATAGCTGTTGCAAAAATCCAAATTGTTATAAAGAAAAAAGGTTAACATTAATAGGGGTGCCCAAACCTTTTCATATGACTGTATATATGAAAATCCTGGTGGTTGGTCTGCTGCTTTACATGCAATAACATCGCTAACGAGATGTCGTTGGGGTCACGGAATTTGTGACGCACATCTGGCCTCGTTAGCGAAATCGTTGCGCGTGAAACACACGAACAACCGTTAACGATCAAAATTACTTACCTTATCGTTGATCGTTGACACGTTCCATTCCCAATTATCGTTGCTGTTGCAGGACGCAAGTTGTTTGTCATTCCTGCGGCAGCACACATCGCTACATGTGACACCGCAGGAACGAGGAACAACCTCGTACCTGTGGCCACCCGCAATGAGGAAGGAAGAGGGTGGGCGGGATGTTCATCACGGTCATCTCCGCCCTTCCGCTTCTATTGGGCGGCCGCTTAGTGACGTCGCTGTGACGTCGAACGAACTGCCCCCTTAGAAAGGAGGCGGTTCGCCGGCCACAGCGACGTCGCTAGGCAGGTAAGTATGTGTGACGGGTGTTAGCAATGTTGTGTGCCACGGGCAGCGATTTGCCTGTGTCGCACAACTGACGGGGGCGGGTACGCTCACTAGCGATATCGCTTGCGATATCGCAGCGTGTAAAGTGGCCTTAAGAAATGGGAGGTGGAAACACAGACAGAGCTGACACACCCAGAGGCAATGTGCTGTTGCAGTTATGTCACATTCAGCAGGACAGCCATCTCTGTGAAGGAGCTGCACAGACCATGTAGCTATGAAGCCACATGCACAATTTGCTTGTGACTTCAAACCTTTATTTATCAGTGCTGGCACATTGGAATACTGCAAAACATGTATCGCTTTGAATACTGTATTAGTACCTATACAGCCATACCAATAGCTTTACTTGAAAAAAAAAGCAGCCAAATAGGTTCCCTTTAATCTTTATGTTCACTGCAGGATTGCTGAAACTATATGTCCTAGGAACAGTAAAATGAACTGTTGGCAAACAGCGTGGGCAAATGAAACCATAAAGCAAAACACCATATACAGTTTTCCATTACCTAAAATTAAAAACTAAACACATACTGCTATGTTGCTGCTAAAGTCTTATGCTGTCATTTAGCTTTTTTTTAGTTGGAGCTATGTGGACTGTAGCCAATAGCTGACTGTTGGCTAATCATCTTGTAACAAGCAATGTATATTAGTAAATTGACTGAGCGCAGTAAAACCATTGGTTACTGTTAACATTTTGGAAATATTCATCTAGACAGAGACTTGCTGATCAGAAGTAGGTAAGTGTTTCCATCTAAATCACTCCACCCAGAAGCACCGACTCACTGCTCCCTGACATTGAATGGAACAACCAGACCTTTTGTCTGCGAAACTAGGCTTTGTCTCTTGGACGGATATTTATTCACTGATTCCAGTCAATGGCTTTGAGTCACACATCCCATGTACAGTGGAGTCACACTGGTTGGAAGCCAAATGGTATCGGACATTGAGCTCCAAGAAATGTGTTGAGTTAAAAGAGCAGTTTCGCACATAGTCACTGAGCTGGATATTTCTTCAGAAAAGGGACAATGTAGGGAGTGTTAGCTGTTGATATAGCTGTCTAGGCCAGATGCATTGTACCTCTGATTTTCCTGCTGACCACACTGGCATTTATTATGGCAACCTGCATAGCAAATTAAATATATTGTTTCCTAGATTGTAATTCCGACTAAAAGACCATATTTAGTTTTCATTTCTTTTTCAATTAAGGGAACATTCAGACAAGCATAACTATATGTTCATTGAAGAATAAAAAAGTGAAATATACCAGAGGAAGTGATGAAGCAATTATACAAGTTACATTCCTCCGGGCATATGTTCAATTAATTCTTTGTTAGATGTTAGACTGAACTGTAACCATCTGCGCACACTACACATGGAAATCTAAAGAACTGGCTTTCTAGGTCTCTATCATTGTTAAATAGAGATCCATTGTTTTGAAATGTATATCATTATCTATCATCTATCTATTCATAAAATAATGTTTTACAAAATACCCAATACTGACTTTTTATTGCATTACTGCTCCAATGCAACTAATGCTCCAGTGCCCACTTGAGGGTTTTTTGGTTCTGGTCAGTTGATTGAGCTATACAATGGCCTCATTAGTAATATTGTGATGTCTAAGCATATATATAATCGTTGAGGTCAGTGATCAGCAGTGGTTATATGCCGTCCAAGCATTCCATTATCAGCAGTGGTCACATGCCGTCTAAGCATATGACCATTCAGGTCAGTGATCAGCAGTGGTCACATGCCGTCTAAGCATATGACCATTCAGGTCAGTGATCAGCAGTGGTCACATGCCGTCTAAGCATATGACCATTCAGGTCAGTGATCAGCAGTGGTCACATGCTGTCTAAGCATATGATCATTGTTGTCAGTGATCAGCATCAGTCATATGCCGTCTAAGCATACGATTGTTGAGGTCAGTGATCAGCAGTAGCCATATGCCGTCTAAGCATATGATTGTTGAGGTCAGTGATCAGCAGTAGCCATATGCCTTCTTAGCATTTGATTGTTCAGGTCAGTGATCAGCAGTAGTCATATGCCTTCTTAGCATATGACTGTTCAGGTCAGTGATCAGCAGTGATCACATGCCATCTAACCATGTGACAGCTTTAACCAATCACTGGCCTCAGTCTTGATACTGCCAAGGCCATAGCATTCTTGTGCTTAGATGGCAGTGGCTTGAAAGTAAACAGAGAGTGGTGAGGGTTGGGGTGGCGGGTGAGATATTTTTTTTTCTTTATTTTGGGTCATTTTCTGCCTTTTCAAAAGCATACTGTTGTCTTGACAGAGTGGTTTATGCCAAGCAACACTAAATATTTATTTGAAGATAAACATGACATAAGGAGAAGATAATTTTGTATATTAAACTGTTGTATTTGTACCGCCCAGTGGCCTCGGCTGCGGCCGCCGAGCCGCTCGGATCCATGCTCGTGTACTGCGGGCGGTGGCTCGAGCCTCTCACGGACCCGGGGGTCACGTCGCTCTGCAAGGGGGGTTGGTGCTACGCGCGGGGGGATGCGGGTGTTCGGTTTGGGAAAGATAGTTCGTGACGCCACCCACGGGTTTGTGGTGATTGTGGACACCACCGCTGCGGTGAAGGTACAGGGACTCCCGGGAGCGGTGTAGTGGCGCAGCTAGGTGTTGACC
Organism: Anomaloglossus baeobatrachus; assembly: GCF_048569485.1. NCBI lineage: Eukaryota > Metazoa > Chordata > Amphibia > Anura > Aromobatidae > Anomaloglossus > Anomaloglossus baeobatrachus. The sequence goes on from NC_134356.1 coordinate 548,838,928, forward strand.
CCTCCGTGGGTAGGGGGTGTTGGTCCCGGGGCCCAGTTGGCAAGGGCTGGGGTACAGGGTGCGGGGTTGTGGTGCAGCGCGGTGCAGTGCCGGATGGCACTGGTGTACTCACTCTGACACAAGACACTGGAGTCGCTGGTAAACCAAACGGAGTGATGAACGGGGCCTGCAGCCGGCTGCAGCTATTCCAGTTAGGTTGTCAATGTCTGGCTTTCTCCTGCACCTGTGTGTGAATCTTGACTCCTGTGCCTAGGCACCGGTAGTCAACTCCCCGGCGTATGGGTGTCAGAGGAGCCCGTTTGCCCGCAGACGCTGGCCCTTTGGATCTCTTGCCTTTGGCGGTGGCACTTATCCGGAATGGTTGGGCTGTTGTCTTCAATCGAGACTTAGTTGGGAATGAACCCCTGAGGTCAAGACCGCAATCAGTTGATTTGACTATGGTGGTGGCTTATAGCCTAGTTCGGGGTCTGAGTACCCTGCCTGGTGCTCCGGTATCCAGTTGGCTCCCTGGTTCGGTTCCGGCGGGACACTACCCTGCCCCGGTCCCTTACGTTCCACCGGTTGTATTCCCGGTCTCTTGCAGGCGGCCACTACAATCTGCCTCATTGCCAATGGTGAATGGGCTGCAACCCAGCCACCGGAGTAGTCTGTGGCAGGCCTGAGCACAGGTCTGCTCCTGGACACAACCTCCCTCCTTCACTGTCAGAACTCCTCTCTCTACTCCATTGAACTTGACTTCTTAGGTTCCCGCCTCCAGGCCTGTGAACTCCTCGGTGGGTGGAGCCAACCGCCTTGCTCCACCCCCCTGGTGTGGACATCAAACCTGGAGGGTGGTGACAAGGTTTTCTATGTTTGACTGGTGTTACCTAACTGCAAGGGGTGTGATGTTGTGTGTGACTACCTGGGACGACCTGGATAGTCCACGGCGTCACATATTTACCATCCATTTTTGTGGGAGTGCACATACAATGTGCTTTGCAATCCAACTGGAATGATGAGATGTTATGGGCAAATCAAAGGCCAACACTGGCCAGTCATGATGGCTGGGCAGACGATCTTGTAGCACCTATTTCAGGGCAGGCATGATGGCCATTAGGGGCTCTCAGAATCATATGAAGCCTACCTATATTGTTCACTTGTCACAGCTGTTGTATTTTTATGCTACATTGATGCCTGGTTTATTAGTGTTCTGATCCGTCACGTCCTTTAATTATTCTTTTGGATTAACCCTTAATGTCCATTTTGGTTTAACCCATATCTACCTCAGTTTTTGCACATCCATTCTGCCTGGCTTTTTGGGTTCTGACCCAGTCATAGTATATTTGACTGAATATTTGGATTCCACTCTGATCCTCGTCTCTGACTTTGCTTTTGATGGGTATTTTCACTTTTCTCACTTCATTGGACAGCAATTTCTCCACAGATTCAATACGGGACCCCTGCAGCAAAGACCAAATCTATATATATAATTGCCTTATTCTGTCTGTCTGTCTGTCTGTCTGTCTGTCTGTCATGCTCCGAAATTGTGTCCTTACGGTGACACAAAGCTGATTGGCCGCTGGGCTCGCCATGGCCCCGCCCCCCCCCCACGGATTGGCCTCTCGCCCCGGCTCTCTGCAGGCCCCGCCCCCCTCACGCAATGCACGCTCGCTGTGGCCCAACTGACACGGGGCTCCGATTCCCAGGTGAGTACACACACATCAGATCACACTCACTCTCACACACACCTCACACACCTAACACATCACATCCACACATCACAACATCCTGGGATATCGCTTGCTTCTACACCGGCTCCGTCAGGATCCCAGCAGCGCCACACATAACCTTGCGATGCTGGGATCTTAACGGAGGCCGTGAAAGCTGGTAACCATTATACACATCGGGTAACTAAGGTCCCTTAGTTACCCGATGTGTATCATAGTTACCAGTGTACACCGGCTCACACTCACTCTCACACACACCTCACACACACATCACATCGCATCCACACATCAAGGTCCTGCAGCTGCGGAACATACATAACATAACAGCACACACACACACACATACACACACACAAATCAGATCACACTCACTCACACACACACATCACATCGCATCCAAATACTCACAACATCCTGGGATATCGCTTGCTTCTCGGCGGCGATATTGTGCTGTGAGCTTCCAGGACCTGACGGAGGATCACATGGCCAGAAGCATGTGATATCCCCGGATGTTGTGAGTATCAGCGCGTATGTGCAATATCGTCAGTGTCTGTGTGTGTGAGTGTATGCGATCGGGTGTGTGTGTGAGTGGATGCGATCGGTTGTGTGTGTGAGTGGATGCGATCGGTTGTGTGGGTGAGTGGATGCGATCGGTTGTGTGGGTGAGTGGATGCGATCGGTTGTGTGGGTGAGTGGATGCGATCGGGTGTGGGTGAGTGTCGGCAGAGGAGCACGGCGTGCTGGAGGAGGCTGGGAGCAGAGAGGCTGATCTTGGGGAAGGCTGGGAGGGGGAGGCTGATGCTGAGGGAGGCTGGAAGGAGAGAGGCTGAGCAAACGTGCTCCATCCGCCATACTGCGCACTCCCCATCGTGCTGCATCCCCCATGCTGCGCACTCCCAAACGTGGTCCATCCGCCATGCTGCGCACTCCCAAACGTGGTCCATCCGCCATGCTGCGCACTCCCAAACGTGGTCCATCCGCCATGCTGCGCACTCCCAAACGTGCTCCATCCGCCATACTGCGCACTCCCAAACGTGCTCCATCCGCCATACTGCGCACTCCCCATCGTGCACCATCCGGCATGCTGCGCACTCCCAAGCGGATGGAGCATGATGGGGGGTGCGCAGCATGGCGGATGGAGCACGTTTGGGAGTGCGCAGCATGGCGGATGGAGCACGTTTGGGAGTGCGCAGCATGACGGATGGAGCACGTTTGGGAGTGCGCAGCATGACGGATGGAGCACGTTTGGGAGTGCGCAGCATGCCGGATGGTGCACGATGGGGAGTGCGCAGTATGGCGGATGGAGCACGTTTGGGAGTGCGCAGTATGGCGGATGGAGCACGTTTGGGAGTGCGCAACATGGCGGATGGAGCATGTTTAGGAGTGCGCAGCATGGCGGATGGACCACGTTTGGGAGTGCACAGCATGGCGGATGGAGCACGTTTGGGAGTGCGCAGCATGGCGGATGGAGCACGTTTGGGAGTGCGCAGCATGGCGGATGGAGCACGTTTGGGAGTGCACAGCATGGCGGATGGAGCACGTTTGGGAGTGCGCAGCATGCCGGATGGTGCACGATGGGGAGTGCGCAGTATGGCGGATGGAGCACGTTTGGGAGTGCGCAGCATGGCGGATGGAGCACGTTTGGGAGTGCGCAGCATGGCGGATGGACCACGTTTGGGAGTGCGCAGCATGGCGGATGGAGCACGTTTGGGAGTGCGCAGCATGGCGGATGGAGCACGTTTGGGAGTGCGCAGCATGGCGGGTGGAGCACGTTTGGGAGTGCGCAGCATGGCGGATGGAGCATGATAGGGGGTGCGCAGCATGGCGGATGGAGCACGTTTGGGAGTGCGCAGCATGGCGGATGGAGCACGTTTGGGAGTGTGCAGCATGGCGGATAGAGCACGATGGGGAGTGCGCAGCATGGCGGATGGAGCACGTTTGGGAGTGCGCAGCATGGGGGATGCAGCACGATGGGGAGTGCGCAGTATGGCGGATGGAGCACGTTTGGGAGTGCGCAGCATGGCGGATGGACCACGTTTGGGAGTGCGCAGCATGGGGGATGCAGCACGATGGGGGGTGCGCAGCATGGGGGATGGAGCACGATGGGAGGTGCACACCTCCCCCCAACACACACACACACGCGCACTGCACAACACACACACACTAGGAATCACAAACAACGCCCTACACAGACACCCACACACACAGACAACGCTGCACACACAAATATACGCACATACTGCACAACACACACATTGCTCAAAACATTGCTACAGACACACAGCGCTCCACAAACAACGCAACACACATACAACACCGCTCTCACCCCCCGCGACACTCACAACATGTACAGCGCCTACACAAACACTTGGTAACTACACACAACAACATCTATATATATATATATATATATATATATATATATATATAACAAAAATCATACATGAACTACACAATACGTAAATTCTAGAATACCCGATGCGTAGAATCGGGCCACCTTCTAGTCCTTATATAAGAGTTAAGGCTGGTGCACATGACCATTTATATCGGATGAGTGCTACCCATGATTATGATGTATAGATCTCGTTCCAATGTTATTCTATGGGGCTGCGCACATGTCCAATTTTGATCTGAGTGTTGGATCAAAACTGGCAATGCAAGACTATGGGTCCATGGACAAAATCAGACTGCAGTCAGATGTGCAGTTCAATTTTCACAGACTGACTGAATGTACAGAATGTAGAGAAACATTTTATTCTCCATCTCTGAGAAAAATGGATCTCAAACTGATCAGAGTCTGATCAGCATAATTGGACCGTTTTTCACTGATATGGATAAAATGGTTGTGTGCACTTACCCTGAGAGTGTGAAAACAATGGAGCTCTTTAACCTGTGAGCAACTAGCACCAAGCCAGATTCTTTAGATCCCTTTTAGCTGATGGATTATTACAGGAATGAGCTGATACCAGGCATCTCTGTTAGAGACGAAAAAATGATCGTGTTTAAATCCAACACAATTAGTCCCTCTTTTCTCTGACATTTGGTAGTTTGGTAAAAATATGGTAGTGCCCAAACTAGGAGGATTAGCTAATACTAGAGCAGAAAGAGAGAGGATTCAAAAAGATCTAAACAGTGGGCAGTAACTAACAGAATGCTTTTTAACAGGCAAAAATGCAAAGTCCTACATCTGGGCAAGAAAAATGAAAAAAACAAAAAAAAACCAAAACATACAGAATGGGAGGAATAGAACTAAGCACAGCAATGGTAAAAAAACCCCCATGGGTTTACAAATAGAGCACAGACTGAACATGAGTCAACAGTGTGATGCAGCAGCAAAAAAGGCAACCACAATTCTGGGATGTATCAACAGATGCATACAGTCTAAATCACGTGAAGTAATTATTGCCCTCTTCTCTTCTTTGGCCAAACCTCATCAAGAATACTGTGTCCAGTTCTGGGCACAACATTTTAAAAAAGACATGAACAAACTAGAGCAAGTTCAGCGAAGAGCAACCAAAATGGTGACCGATCTACAAACCATATCCTATGAGGAATGGTTACAGGATTTGGGAATGTTTCCCTTGGAAAAAGAAGATTAAGAGGAGACTTAATAGCTGTCCACAAATATCTCAATGGCTGTTACACTATACAGGGATCAGTGCTATTTTTATTTGCTAAAAGACCAAAGAGATATCAAGGGTACTACAAAGAATTAGACCAAATTACATAGTAATACCCATAAAAATACTGTTTATTAAATGATAATTAAAAGCAATATATTCAAACAAACACACAATGTACATGTACTGTGTAAGTGCACACTAGGTAGAAAGGTGTTAGGGATTGATATAGAGGGGCCTGAGGTAAAGGTTGACAATGCAAAAAATTCTGACTGGTGGTGGGTATCCTTTAAGGTAGTTAGGAGTAAAGAGGGAAAGCCGCCATGGAATGCGGTCACCACACACCTAGGGTGCTTAAAGCCCTATTGTTAGGCAGAACCAAAAGAAGGGAGAGTTATACCCCCTAGGGTCCATAGTTGATCAGAATTTTTTGCATTGTGTATGCACATTGTGTGTTTGTTTGTTTGAATATATTGGTTTTAATTATCATTTAATAAACAGTATTTTTATGGGTATTAGTATGTAAGTTGGTCTACTGCTATTTTCATTTGCTCAAGAAAGAGGCAATAGGATGAAACTAACTAAGGAGACACAGATTAGATATTAGAAAAATCTTTTTGACAGTGAGGGTGATTAACAAGTGGAACAGGCTGCCACGAGAGGTAGTGCCCTTCAATGGAAGTCTTGAAATAGAGACTGGACAGACATCTGGGTGGGATGATATAGTGAATCCTGCTGTGAGCATGGGGTTGGACCAGATGACCCTGGAGGTCCCTTCCAATTCTTCCATTCTATGATTCTATGGATGGACTGCTGATTCTGCTGTTATTTTCAAGTTTAATGTATCAGACTTGAGATATTTCTAGATTAATTTAGAACATTAATAATGAGTAATGTTGAGTATACATGAAATATTTTTTCCAATTTAGCACCATAATGTAACTGAACATTATTAGTTGGGGTTGCATACTTTTGACTGTTTTGATGTCACCTTACTTGCTATTCCACATATACTGTACATATTCTTTAGCAATGAAATGTATCATATTTGGCTTTGTTTCCAGATGATATAATGTTGTGGGCATGCTGAAAAGCACCTAAGATTGCTCTGGCAAGTTCTCAATTGAGACTTGACTGTCGTTGATATATTATATATATTTTTGTGAAAACTATAATAAATCTTGTCTTCAGGTATGACAGGTTAGATGGGAAACAAAGTATTCCATTGCTGTGAATTATTCTATTGTAGTTTGCGATTTCATACTTGACATTGACTGGTGTGCCAGTTTTGTGCTAATAACCAATTTTCTGGATGAAAGCACACTAATATTATATCACTGAAGTGCTGGTGGTCACTTAAATAAGCTTCTTGGTGCATTGTAATGAACATGTACGGTACTGTCCACCTCTGAGACATCATTCAGAGTCAACATCATTCATTATTTTATGTTCCCTGCGTATATAGATTGCTGCTATAGTTTTAAAACTAGTAAAGGCAACCTGACAGCTAATTCATGCACAGGTAGCTTACAGGAGACGCTGTGCATGAATTAGCTGTGAGTGTTTTACTCTGAAGCCCTACGGTGTTTCCCAAAAAAACCTTCAATTTAAAAGACAGGCGGGTACTATGCAGCTCAGGTTATTATTTGAAGAGGTACCACCTTCTCCCCTTGAGTAAGAGGTCTCTCCTTATACACATAAATAAGGAGAGACATGTCACTCAAGAGGAATGGGGCGGCTAGAAGCCATCAGGAATCAACCTCTTGGATTAATCACCTGAGTGATATAGTCACTGGCTGACTTTTAAAGAGTAGCCGCCATTTTTTTTTTTTTTTTTTTTTCGATAGTACAGATCAAAATAAAAAACATTATACTATATATTTTTAGATATTCTTTCTGCTCCAGGACTGATTATTAATTTTCAATATTCTTAATTCACATGTAGAATGTGTCTTCAGGGAATGAAGGCTTTCCCATCACTGAGATAGGAGATAGCAGTTGCTGCTCATAAAAGTCTATGGAGATGGGAGGGATGATTAGAAAGTGAAGAGTGAGAGGCTGACATACACATTGTGCTACAAGGGCACCTGAAACAATTTTTATATTTTAAACATATAATTTACTAGCTGTACTACCCGGCTTCGCCCGGGTTAATAACTGCTGTTAACAAAATAGAATGTATTAACATTCCCGAGATAGAATGTATAAATAGAATGTATTAACGCCCGGGATAGTAACTGTCTCTGTGTTTCTCTCCCATTCTCTGTCTGTCTCCCCCTCTGTATATATCTCTCTGTCTCTCTCTCTATCTCTTTGTCTGTCTGTCTCTTTCCCTGTCTGTCTCTGACTGTCTCTGTCTCTTTCTCCATCTGTCTCAATCTCTTTCCCTGTCTATCTATCTCTTTCCCTGTCTGTCTATCTCTGACACTTTCCCTTTCTGTCTCTTTCTCTTTCCCTGTCTGTCTCTTTCCCTCTTTCCCTCTGTCTCTTTGCCTGTGTCTGTCTCTTTGTCTCTTTACCTGTCTTTGTCTGTCTCTTACCCTGTCTGTCTCTTTCCCTCACTTTCCCTCTCTTTCCCTGTTTGTCTCTTTCCCTCTTTCCCCCTGTCTCTTTCCCTCTGTCTCTTTACCTGTGTCTGTCTCTTTACCTGTCTGTCTGTCTCTTACCCTGTCTGTCTCTTTCCCTCTCTTTTCCTGTCTGTCTTCTTCCCTGTGTCTGTCTCTGTCTCTTTGTCTGTGTCTGTATCTTTACCTGTCTGTGTCTATCTCTTAACCTGTCTGTCTCTTTCCCTCTCTTTCCCTGTCTGTCTCTTTCCCTGTCAGTCTGTCTCTTTGTTAATAACTGCTGTTAACAAAATAGAATGTATTAACATTCCCGGGATAGAATGTATAAATAGAATGTATTAACGCCCGGGATAGTAACTGTCTCTCTGTTTCTCTCCTATTCTCTGTCTGTCTCCCCCTCTGTATATATCTCTCTGTCTCTCTCTCTATCTCTTTGTCTGTCTGTCTCTTTCCCTGTCTGTCTCTGACTGTCTCTGTCTCTTTCTCCATCTGTCTCAATCTCTTTCCCTGTCTATCTATCTCTTTCCCTGTCTGTCTATCTCTGACACTTTCCCTTTCTGTCTCTTTCCCTCTCTTTACCTCTTTCCCTGTCTGTCTCTTTCTCTCTCTTTCCCTGTCTGTCTCTTTCCCTCTTTCCCTCTATCTCTTTTCCTGTGTCTGTCTCTTTGTCTCTTTACCTGTCTTTGTCTGTCTCTTACCCTGTCTGTCTCTTTCCCTCACTTTCCCTCTCTTTCCCTGTCTGTCTCTTTCCCTCTCTTTCCCTGTCTGTCTCTTTTCCTCTCTTTCCCTGTCTGTCTCTTTCCCTCTGTCTCTTTCCCTCTGTCTCTTTACCTGTGTCTGTCTCTTTACCTGTCTGTCTGTCTCTTACCCTGTCTGTCTCTTTCCCTCTCTTTTCCTGTCTGTCTTCTTCCCTGTGTCTGTCTCTGTCTCTTTGTCTGTGTCTGTATTTTTACCTGTCTGTGTCTATCTCTTAACCTGTCTCTCTCTCTTTCCCTCTCTTTCCCTGTCTGTCTCTTTCCCTGTCAGTCTGTCTCTTTGTTAATAACTGCTGTTAACAAAATAGAATGTATTAACATTCCCAGGATAGAATGTATAAATAGAATATATTAACGCCCGGGATAGTAACTGTCTCTCTGTTTCTCTCCCATTCTCTATCTGTCTCCCCCTCTGTATATCTCTCTCTGTCTCTCTCTCTATCTTTGTCTGTCTCTTTCCCTGTCTCTCTCTCTATCTCTTTGTCTGTCTGTCTCTTTCCCTGTCTGTCTCTGACTGTCTCTGTCTCTTTCTCCATCTGTCTCAATCTCTTTCCCTGTCTATCTATCTCTTTCCCTGTCTGTCTATCTCTGACACTTTCCCTTTCTGTCTCTTTCTCTTTCCCTGTCTGTCTCTTTCCCTCTTTCCCTCTGTCTCTTTGCCTGTGTCTGTCTCTTTGTCTCTTTACCTGTCTTTGTCTGTCTCTTACCCTGTCTGTCTCTTTCCCTCTCTTTCCCTGTCTGTCTCTTTCCCTCTCTTTCCCTGTTTGTCTCTTTCCCTTTTTCCCCCTGTCTCTTTCCCTCTGTCTCTTTACCTGTGTCTGTCTCTTTACCTGTCTGTCTGTCTCTTACCCTGTCTGTCTCTTTCCCTCTCTTTTCCTGTCTGTCTCTGTCTCTTTGTCTGTGTCTGTATCTTTACCTGTCTGTGTCTATCTCTTAACCTGTCTGTCTCTTTCCCTCTCTTTCCCTGTCTGTCTCTTTCCCTGTCAGTCTGTCTCTTTGTTAATAACTGCTGTTAACAAAATAGAATGTATTAACATTCCCGGGATAGAATGTATAAATAGAATGTATTAACGCCCGGGATAGTAACTGTCTCTCTGTTTCTCTCCTATTCTCTGTCTGTCTCCCCCTCTGTATATATCTCTCTGTCTCTCTCTCTATCTTTGTCTGTCTCTTTCCCTGTCTCTCTCTCTATCTCTTTGTCTGTCTGTCTCTTTCCCTGTCTGTCTTTGACTGTCTCTGTCTCTTTCTCTGTCTGTCTCAATCTCTTTCTCTGTCTATCTATCTCTTTCCTTGTCTATTTATCTCTGTCACTTTCCCTGTCTGTCTCTTTCCCTGTCTGTCTCTTTATCTCTCTTTCTCTGTCTCCTGTCTGTCTGTTTCACTGTCTGTCTGTCTCTTTGTCTGTGTCTGTCTCTTTACCTGTCTGTGTCTGTCTCTTAACCTGTCTCTCTCTTTCCCTCTCTTTCCCTGTCTGTCTCTTTCCCTGTCAGTCAGTCTCTTTGTCTTTGTCTGTCTCTTTGTGTCTGTCTCTTACCCTGTCTATGTCTGTTTCTTACCCTGTCTGTGTCTGCCTCTTTCCCTGTCTGTGTCTGTCTCTTTCCCTGGCTGCATTGTGACATGCCAACATTCCATATAAGGGCGTGGCTGCACATTCTTCTGAAGTTGTGACTGCACTGTGGCTCCCAGATCCATTCGCTTTAATGGAGGCAGGTTTTTTGGTGAATACCTGTAAAGAGCGGGGTTAAAATTTCCCCTCAAAACATAGCCTATGATGCTCTCGGGGTCCAGAAGTGTGAGTGTGCAAAATTTTGTGGCTGAAGCTGCGACGGTGCGGATGCCAATCCCAGACATACACACACACATACATACACACACACATACACACATTCAGCTTTATATATTAGATTTCATACCTGGCTGAAATAATGTAACCAATGTGAAACATAGTGCCTGTAATTTTAGACAGCATCCACAAGGGTCCGCTGATAAGTCTTTGGCTTTACCCAGAAAGAAACGATATAGGACGATGAAACTTTACATTTATTCCACATACTCTTCACTGATGTCAACACACTTCTTACATCAGTATTCCAAGCTTTGTAAGACTAGCAAAAAGAAGGATTCCGATTGTGCCTCAAACCAGGCATCCATAGCAGCCATAGCATCAGAAATGGTGTGACATTTGGGTCCCTTAAGGTGTTAGTCGGAGGCAGCTAGATCTGGTGAATAAGGTGGGTGGTCCACCAGCTGGAAGCCCAGCTCTGCCAGTTTTGCCATGGTTGCTTGTGCAGTGTGAGCGGAGGCGTTGTCTTGCAGGAACAAGATTTCATTGGACAGCTTGCCGCACCTTTTGGGCTTCAGAGCTGCCTTCAATTGATCCAAAAGTTAAATATAATACCTTGCATTGATGGTGGAACCCTTTTGAAGGTAGTCCACTAGCAGCATGCCCTCCTTCTCCCAGAACACAGACCCCATCATCTTAGTGGCTGATTTTTGCACCCTGAACCCCTTGGACAAGGAGAACAACTGTGCCTCCACTGTTTTGACTGCTGCTTGTTTTCAGGGTCATACAAATAAATCCAGGTTTCATCTATAGTGACCAGGCGATCCAGGAAGTTCCTATCAGTCCGGAAACGCTGACAAATGGACTGGGAAGTTTTCACTCGCATGCTTCTCTGATCTGTTGTTAAACATTTGGGGACCCACTTTACAGATAGCTTCCTCATGTCTAAATGTTCATGGATAAGAACAAAAACACGTTCACAGGAAATCCCCATGATGTCTGATATTGCTTTAGCTGAAATTTGTCGATTCTCCAGTACGAGGTTGTGCACAGCATCAACGCTCTCCGGAACAACAACCACTCTCGGTCGTCCAGGACGTTCCTCATCATTGGTACTGAAGTGGACCGTTTTAAGTTTGGCAACCCAGTTCTTAACTGTGAAATATAATGAGCATTTATCCCCCAATGTCTGCGACATATCACCATGAATATCCTTTGCGGACTTTCCTTGCAGAATCAAGAATGTTATCACTCCTCTTAGTTGCTGTGAATATCGCATTAGACTCTGCACCATTTTGTTTTTCCGCGTGCGTAGGGCAGTGTGGCCATAAGCAATTTTTGGAAACATACAGTATATTAAATACAAAAGGCTTTCATGGGAAGTAACATTTGTTACCATAGAAACAAAAAAGATCACAAAGCCAAAGAATTATCAGCAGACCCTCATATCCGCTGTAAGTTCCCTTTAAGCAGCTTGTTAGCATCACCTGATACTCCTTAGCACCCAGAATTTGGGAGTCATGAGCTATCACATCTTATCCTTTATAGCTACACCGCTGCTGATGTATTAGGACTTTTTAAGGGTTAAATAAATTTCTTAAAGTGAACTAGTTTTTTCATAAAAAACCCTGTAGAATATCATGGTCTTTCTGTTACCATACCCTCAAGAAATTAGAAGTGCTGTGCAATAAAGGGATATTGTCAAGCTATGTTAATTAATGATGAGACATGAAAATAAGAAGTTTTGCAATTAATATGTTTTTTTCCAGATGCTGTCATTCTCCTGCAATGAGAGGTTTTTTTTATCTTTCATTGTGTACAGCTTGTTTCCATGGAGCTTGACCACCAATGCTTGCACAGACCCTGGCTGACAGTGTACTGTGCACAGTAGCTATAGTCCATGGGAGAAGTAAACACTTAACATGCCATTCAGCTCTACCCGGCCCATTGATTTACTTATCTTTCTCCCTACTTGTCAGCTCCTTAGGCTAAGTTCACATTTCCGTTGATTTGTATCAGTCACATGCGTCGCTTGACGCATGTGACTGATGCGCTGTTCAACGCTGTACAACGGATGACAAAGAACAGAATTCTTTGTCGGATTCCGTTGTGTGCGGGGGGCGGAGTTCGGGGGCAGAGCCGAGCGGGGGGCGGGGCCAGGCGCTGAGGATGTC